>NW_006256547.1:4350010-4623884 GCF_000478725.1 Eutrema salsugineum | reverse complement strand
CTCTCTCTCTCTCTCTCTCTCTCTCTCTCTCTCTGTGGAACTGGGCTGCTTCGGTTTCCACCTTTTGTTTATCTTGCTGAGTAATCTCTGTGGTTGATTCACGATAAAGCTCATATTGCACTCAAGGTGTTTGATCAAATGCCTAGCTGAGACTCCAGGTCGAAATATTGGCAATAACCGGTTTGTTTCTCACTCTTTTGCTCAAGATCTTGACTTTTGTTCTCAAATTCCGTTACATAATTAGATAGAAACTCTCTAGAGTCGTAATTTAGGAATTTAACGGTTTAATCACATCCATTTCGTTTGAGTCGACTAGACTAAGGTTTCGGTTTTGTGTCAACATGAATCTTGCGTAATAATGGTTGAGTTGAAAGTGTTCTTCATTGTTAGCTGCTGAGAAGACAAGTGAAGATCTCCGAGTATGTTGAGGAACGTGATGCCTTGGAACAGAAGCGATCACAATGTAGTTGGATTGATAATTAGGCATTTTGCAACGAAACCGAAGCCGAAGATGAAACCGATCGAGCTCAACACACCACCAGAGCAAACACAGACGATCACCCGAGTGATCTTTGATATTTTGAAGGAACATGGACCTCTCACCATTGCTGAAACTTGGGATCGTGTCAAGGTACTCTTTTACTTTACAATATGCTTTTCCAATTCCTTGGCTGACTTCGAAAAGTAGAGAATTCTAGGTAACAAGAGTGACTGATAGCTCAAAACCCTTCTACGAGATGCTTTCACTTTCTTTGTCAGAGGTTTGAGATTGAAATTTTGATAACAGTAATGAATCTTTAATCAGCCAAAGATAAAGAATGTGAAGGTTCATAAGTTCTATCTCAAAACCGATTGGTTAATGCGTGGAATAACTGTAACTCGTAAACCTTATTAGTTCAAGAACTCGAATAGTTGTTGATTAGCTTTCAAATAAAGTATGCAAGTAAGACTATTGATATTCACACACAGTGTAGTTTTCATCTGATAATTGTTGTAAAAAAAAAAAATTGAGCAGGAAGTGGGATTAAGAGGGCTAACGAGCAAGCGTCACATGAAGATAATACTAAGGTGGATGAGAGAGAGACAGAAGCTGAAGCTAATATGTAACCATGTTGGTCCTCACAAGCAGTTTTTGTACACTACTTGGTTCACTAAACACAACCCTTCTAAATCACTTAAGTTGCCGGAAAATCTCACTGGCAAATCTTCCGGCAACCCTAAACTTCCATGAGCCGACACCGTTTTTTTAAGACTTAGTCTCTTGAAATCTTCGTTTTTACTTTAACGTAATTAAAATGTCTTTCTTTCTTGACAAGTTTCTCTCGATGTTTATGCTTCTAAACACTTTTATTGTTACTTTCATACATTTAACTGTGACCCATTGATCACTTCTCCGATACCTTAACTAGAAATAGCACAGAACGATATCTGTTACCAGATAAAATAAAATTAAAGCCAAAAATAGCCCCCATTGCCCAAATCAAGCCAGTTCAAATCATATTTTAATTACTATTATTTTGTAGGTACTTAGTTGTGTAGTTTTGGGAATAGGATTCTTCTTGGAGCCTAGTATTGACGATGTTTTTATGACATATTCTTGATTCTTACAAGATCGATCAAGTCAACTTTCGATATCAAACTTCAACAAGAAAACGAATGTTTTTAGTCTCAGTTATTTTATTCCTTATTGGAGGCCGTTTTTAGAGCCTTACTCTTAAGTACTCGCCCTTGATAGAGAATTTTCAAAGTTGCTAAACTCAAATACAGAATTGTTGGAGTCACATACTCAGAATGCTATATTTTTCTTATAATGAGAACTGAGAATGCCAAGCAAATACAAATTAACACAAGTGTTGGAGACTTGGAGTCACATACACACTTGAAGTCTTGAAGACTTTCTTAATTCATTGAAGAATGTGGCGGATTAAGGATCGGACATTGATGCCAACATTCTTCTTTGTTCGTTGAACAGAACTTCGTTTTTCCAACGCAGCAATAACAATCGGGTGAAAAGCCAATATGGCAATATAATCGAACGCATGGTGGTAGAAATATCTTGTTCCGCTTAAAACCACCCACGTTTTCACCTACAGAAAAGTTAATTACACCCTTTAGATAAGCTATGAAGAATATAATGATGATTACAATAGTGATGATCATCACTGTCATGACAATAGTGAGGGTGAACAGAAGAAATTAAAATTTTATATATGTGTACGTGTGTATGCATACATTTTTGCATTCGAAAAAGAGAAACAAAAATTATACAAAGGATTGCAAAGCGTATTGATGACGACAACATGTGTGATTCTTCTCTCATATTTTTTTCTCTCTTTGATTTTCAAAACTCATAAGTCTTATATCGATGTTAATGTATTAGTAGATTCTTAGATAACCTATATAGGTATAAATAAATGGAGGAAATAAAAAAGCAAATAGCACAACTGACGCGCATCCGGTGGACTCATTGTCTCATTTATGTCAAAAAGGTCAATATATATGTGGTCTATAGTATACAGATTTTCAGTTTCACTTGTACATCAGTAGGGCAATTGTTTACCATCTTGTAAGATAACACCATCGATTGCATGAAAGAATATAATACTCTTAGGAAGCTTTAATGTTTGGACATGGATGGTCACTTGGTTAATGATACATGTTTGCTTGCTCTAACGTCTTAACGTCATACTTCATCTATGAAGTCATATTTTATTCAATCAATTTGTTGAACAATTAGCATGTTTAAGTGTTCATTTTGCCATGCAGTTTCTTTGGATGTTTTTTTTATCAGTTTTGTAAAAATTAAGCAATCGAAAAATTTCTGCAATATTCCTTACCATAAAAGATGAAATTTTTCTTACTTTTGAATCCATTCACGGAAAAAGTATAATAAACACATTTTGTTTTAACCTATAAATTCTTATCCATGTTTTATTCTTTGTATTCAGTGTTGAAAACAAAACTGTGGTTTAATCCTCTTACGTTGAATAGAAAATTGATAAATTTGGATTTCCTCTCTTGCTTACTGCAGGTTGAAGAATTTCTCTTAGAGGCATTGAAGTGTATGTGTGGCAAGGAGTCAAGAGAATAAAATGCTTCGAAAAGTGGCTAAGCATCGGTTTGAAGGAGAGATCAATGCCTCTAACTGAAACCAAAGCTCTCTATATTTGATAAGATTCATGATCTAGTCTTTTAATTAATATGTTGTTTATGGGAAGCTACCATGTATTTAATCAAACCATACACTTTTAATATTATCTTCTGAATAAAATACACATTTTCTGAATCTATATCATCTCTTTCTCTTCACTTTCAGTCTTTTATATCTACTTATGTTCTTGTTATCACAAGCTGATAGCTAGGTCTATAAAAATTTCGTAGTATTTTAAAAATATTTTGCTCCATTAATGCACTGCAATGCAACAAGATAACCATTTGCAATAAAATCTTGAACATGTAGTTTTACCTTAAACACACTGAAATTATTCAATAAACACTAAATTTGTGATACCACACTTAAAAGAGATGACTCATTTTCTCAGCCAAAAAGGGTCATGCTTATTCAGTTAGTTATTCCATGCTAATAGCATGATCTCTACTAAAACAAATTTATGGGAAAATCGCATTTAAGTGATCAGTTACTTGGAAAATATTTATTTTTGGTCAAACACTTAAACTGCAATATTTTCAGTTCTGTCTTTGTATTAGTAGTATTTTTCCATCAATTTTTTTTTTACTATTGAGCAGAATATAACATTCTGATTTCTGAGATTGGGTGGGATCAGACAACCGAAAATAGTTCTCTATTTTCCAAAGCATCAAATGTTTTTGACTTCCCCAATCTCTTTACTTACAATGGAAAAAGATTCTCTACAACTAAACCTAAACCTAAAATTCTCTATCTAAAAAAACAAAAGAAAAACCTTTTTAAAATTCTCTTCATTCATTAGAAGTAAAAAAATTGCAGAAACCCTAACTAAATAATTTGGGAACACGAGAAAGAAAAAAAAAAAATTATCTACATAGGCACTACTATTACTATGGAGGACGAAATGCTACAAAGGTAGCGTTCGGTCAAACCACTTAGAGAGATGTGTGATTTTCGCCGCTACGCTTTTATTTCGACCAAAGTAAGTTTCTGCATTGGACACCATAACTGCTACGTCGTGTCTTAGTGCTTCCACACTCCGGTAATAGTTGTTCTCAAGCCTTGATCTGATTACTTCAAGAGACAAAGGAACTGGGAACCTGCAGATGAATCCATAGAACAAAACCATGTCAGCTACATCTCCATCAAACTCCTCTTCCAATGTTGAAGATACTTACCTATTGGTGTAGCTGGAGTTTCCCACGGTCTGGTTCAGTTTTTGGAGGCCATAAGCATCCTGAAACGAATTGGTAGAGATTATATCAGATTGCTATGTTCTTGTGATAGTGTTGTGTCTTTGTCTCCTCCTAATCCACTTAGCTTTTAGAATGGACTAACTAAAAACCCCTAATTAATGTAAACCTGGTCCTAAGCTCATCAGGAGAAGTCACAATTTGGTGGCTCGGATAGTCTGAATTAACACCCTGAGTTATTAAATTTGAAGAGAATCACACACCTTGGTTCTTTTATCTGAATTCTCTAACTTTGTCAAGGCCAAGAGTAGACGGTTTCGTTTCTCATCATCAATGTGAGGCTGCTCCCACTTGGTATCAGCATCAAAAAGCTCCCAGGGACTGTGTAGATGTGTCTCGGCCGGATCACTCTTGTATTTCACTGTGTACCTCTCCCACGGACTATCAGGAAAATCAGATGATTTGGGTTTCACAGCTAGAATCCGTCCTTCCCACCAACTACCATCTTCTTCGCCTTCATCTCTCCACCAAACTTTACACTTGTCCCTGCAAGTCCAGTTCCTCTGTATCGCTGCTTCATACCGACTTCTTTCCACAAGAAAATCTGGAAAGCTCACCACCTCAGGCAGCGTAAGTTTGAAACTTTTGTTGAAAACTTCGGAGTTCGGATCAATGACTTTAAGTATCATTTTACAGCAGCTATCCCCAGAACCAGGAAGTGTTGCATATTCAAGACTTTCCACTTTACAAATTTCCACCGCCTTTATATTTCCTCCCTTTATTGAAGTCCAAGGAGCCACTTCTCTCAGAGAGCTAAAGTTTAAGTATTCTTGATGCCCCTGAAAGATACAAGTAACAGCCGCAGGTCAAAAATTGACACCAAAGGTTGACTAAACGAAGCAACAGATAAGATCACCACAACTTACCTGTCGCAAATACGCAACTTCATCCCCCATTTGTGGAATATAACGAGAGCCCTCTTCATGTGTTGATAATGTCAACCAGGATACCTTTTCTACTAGCAGCTGAGGCTTCTTTGTTTCAGCAGGTTTAGTTTCAGTTTCACTGAAAGGATACGTAGACCTTCTATTTCTTGTGGATCTCAACCGAAGTGTTGCCCCAGAAGTCGATCTCCATACTTCTTGAGAGTTTTGGTTTCGACGTGAATCACTTAGTTTATCTTGGATGTGTGTCAAACTGCCTTCTGAGCTCTTCAATCCATTCGATTGGGTCCTATGGAACCCATTAGGGGCACCTTCATGGCAATTAGCTCCACTACTCTGATCCTGACTACAAGAACCTGGACTGATTTCTTGAGTAAGAGTAGCACCCCCGTTTGAGTTATTCTTATGCTTTCGTGACTTCAATCGTGTATAGACATAATCAAACATCCGTTTAGGATGTGACACAGGAACATCATTAAAAATTGAGACAGGACCGATCTCAGGATTCGGTTCATGCACACAATCATTTCTCATAGATAGCTCTGTTCCAACCACACCATCATTTTGACAGTCCAATACCAAATCGCATCTAGTGTCTGCAGAACCATCATATAATGCGTCAGTGCCACTACCCTCCTGATTATTTGATGAAGATTTTACATCTTGGTTCAAAGATGCATCAGGAGTTTTTGAAATCCTCTTGGAGCGTATCCTCAACTTCCTAGAGATAGGTGGAAGGCTATCTTTTAGATCATGCAGGCGACCATCCTGAGAACAGTTAGAGGCACCGTCATCAGCCACTCGACTTGGTGACCCATCCACTCCTAGATATTGCTCCTCACCATTTGGCATATTATTCGAAATCACCGTGTCAGAGTCAACTGCCATGCCATTTATATCTGTTCTTACTTCCAAACAACTAAGTGATGTAACACCATTCTCATGGTGATTTTCATCTTCGTTAACATTATTTTTTTCCTTGCCCTCTAGCTCAGAGACCATAAGTCCATGCGACGACCTTGCTTCACCTCTCATTCGCTTTGGTGTACGAGCCTTAACCATTCCCCATTTGACTTTACTTGCATCTAACCCTTGGAATTTACTTGTGTGAATTTCAAAGTTCCCAGGAACCCTTGGGTCTTCAGCACTGCCATTCCCTAGAGTTGGAGTTGGAATATTAGAAGATGATCCAGGTAGGTTCTCCAGCAAGGTAAGCTTATCTGAATTGCTAACAGGAAATCTAAGAACCAATCTCCTCCTTTCAGCAGGATGAGTCTCTCTAATATCACATTGTTGATCACCATCATCTGAATCACACACGAGAATATTTTTCCCCTTTGATTGCTTGCCATGCCCATTTAACAAAGCTATGTCAAGTTCACTACCCCCAGTGCCTGAATCCTGTGTTGTCGATTCACTTTCTGATGACCCACTCAATTCAGAGACGTCCTCCTCTTCTGCTTCCTTAGATGTACCTGAAATTTTAGAAAGCCAAGAGCGGGCATTTTTTGCAGCAGCTCGCCTAGGTCTGGACGATTTAGATTTTGAAGATTTCCTCTTCGATTCTCTACGACCACTCCTAGATTTCCTGGTACGTTTATTCTTGCTTGGAGCTCCATCAAGCTCATCAAAGTTTCTCTTTTTGACACGCCTACCTGAAGAAGTCATGATCCCAGCCTGGTCGAGAAGGAAAAGGGATAAGTAGGATATGCATACAAGATCAAAGAAATATTACGAAATACTCACTTCTGTCTTATGCTTTTTCCTTTTGGATCTTCTAAGGCTATTCTGATGATCACCATCCTCACCGCTTTCATTGGAACTGGAACCTGACTCACCAGAGGATGAAGAATTTAAACATTCTTGCTCTTTTCCAGACGAATACTCTTCTGGCACATTGTATTCGGAATCATTTTCATCACTTAAGAAATCGATTTCTGGCTCCCACTCCATTACATCTACAAATTCTGGCAACGGTTCAGCTAAGTCTAAGTCTGCCAGAGGTGGCATTTGGTAGTCTTGATCTAAAGTGATATCTGGCCCTACAGCAAGCTTTAAAACAGATGGTCGCCATTCTTTGCCCAAGGCGCCGAGTCGCCGTTTCTGAAACATGGTCTGATATGGCTCTTCATATGGAATCATCCCTAGAATACAGAACAATAGAGTGAATGCTAGATATGCCTAGCCAGAGTGGAAGGATCCACAAATCACTTGTAACCATAGTAAAAGAAATTAATACCTGAATCACAAAGAGGATCCTCCATATTACGGCGATAAGGTGGAAGCTGAGATTCCTGAATCAAAGTTTCCAAATGCCTATTAGTGATTACACTATGCCTATAACGAGCAGAATTACAGATATACAAGAAATGATTTATCTATTTAGAATCACTAGAAGGGTAAAAAAGATGAGCCATTTACCTGGTCAAGGACATTACCATATATGTCCTGTATTAATGGCCGATAATCACCCAGGAAGAACTGCAAGATGCACACATCAATTATAAAGAAATTCCACCTTAGCGTAAATAATGGATAAACGCCGACTTGCTTGGAGGAGGTGACATGGAACAACTAGAATAAAGATATTTCTATAATATTTAGTAGGAGTTAAGGATGTTTCCTATATTTTATCTAGGCTTTTCTTGGTTTGTACATTATATAACGGTTATTGAATTATATGATCGAAAATGAGATTTATGTTCTCTCCAAGAAACAGAACTAGGAGATATGTCGATCTCTCAAAGCACTAGCAAACTTATCCTGATAAAATCCGATCTAAGGTTCTATCAAAAATGTAGTCAGTAGACATAGAGTAATGAAGCTTTCTCAGCAGTTGAAGTTATATTGGTACCTGATCATATTTAGCATCCTTTTGCGAATCCCCTTGGCCTGTGCTTAATACATACAGTTGGCCCACATCATCTGAAAGTATAATTGACGTTCCATCCCTAAATTATGAAGATAAAGATTAGCAATCAGATGGAGTACGAGCATAATGAGTACAGAAGAAAACTATTTGCTTACGGTGAAAACTTCCCATCGACCAACTTGAAGTGTGAAATCTCGTATATTTGGATAGGTATGCCTTCCCATATCTAGAAGGAGAGAACAAAAGGTTTGGTAATATAGATATGAAGAAGAAGCGATTAGACAGCGGAGAAAGTAAAACTTACATCCCACACTATTGTTTTCCCATCATAGCCAGCACTCATAGCTATCCGAGGATTGAAAGGATGGACGTCCATAACATAAGTCTACAAACAATATATATAACATGTTGATAACGGTTAGGGAGCAAGAGGAAATCATGCCTGGAAAACTAAAACAGGAATCAGACAATACAACGAGGCATAAATGGCATTAGGCAGAGTTGGGAGTGTTTTCACAAAAAAAAGAAAGAAATTAAGTAAAATTTAGTGTTCATTGTATAGGCATGGGAAGCGAGTTTCTTGATTTAATGTACACAGGTTAAAAGTTTTAGATATTCCCAAATCTGTCATACGATAGTCATCCATGACAGGATGATAAATATACAGAAGGGTTCAAGCACTCACAGATGCTGTATGGCCAGTCAAAGAATGTACCAAGCTACCATCAGAAGCATTCCACACGCATATTCTACAATCTTTAACATAGAAAGTGATTCTAGTTAGCAAGAGTGGAGCCTCCTAAGAAATTGGTCTGGATAAATTCTTAGCCATAGTGTCAAAATAGTATTACCCATGATAGCGGCAAGGACAAAACGATTATCCAGACTCCAAGCAATCATGTTAACCCCACGGGGTGTAGGCAGGATCCTTTGACGTGGCCCACCTCGAGGAGGTTGAGGAGGCAGGGGCGGAGGTGGAACCTTGAGATGATAAGCTCGTGTCCATCGGCAGCTTTTTCCCTGAGATACGTAAATAACGATATGGATTTCTGCTCAGATGAAAATGTATTGGTTTAGTTGAAGGTCGTAGTTATCTTAGCGAAATTGAATGTTACATGTGATCTCCGTGATCTTGGGATCCATATGATTGCACTACCATCACGAGAGCATGTAACTATGTTATCATGACAGAACCTAGAAAGTACATGTGTGATTGAATGTCAAACACACAAAAAATAAATAAGAAAAGGTGGAAATTAACAGCACTTGCAAGATATCTACTTGCACCAATGAACACACACCAGGAATTCTTAAATTTTGGAACATTCTCGTCTTTCGAGTAGTCAGTTACGGCAAATTTAGATCCTGCAGCACAACCACTGGAAAGCACCACAGCAAATGACTAGGATAAGACAATTAGGATCTCATAAAAATGTAATTTCAAAAGTGATTGGCTAACCTGAACTGAACATAATTAACATCATTCTCATGTCCAGCCAGAACATCCATTTCATGATTTGGCTGGTCAGAATCATCATTAATGGTCCTATTAGCACTCCAAACCTGTGACCAAGGAAACACCTTTTGTAATGAAGTTAACCCTATGAAATAAAGAAAGTGGATCGGCCATTTTCAACTCAAAACAAGATACAGTCAGGAAACATTTATCATTACCGAGTATACTCTAGCAAGAGTGTCAGAGCTGCCAGTGACAAAGACAGATCCATTAGCATTGAATGCGCAGCAAAAGATTTGGTGACTCTGCTGAGCATTACTAGAAGAAGGGCCATTGTTCTTCCCTGGAATAGGATTCCATAGTCAGTCCTATGGCTTCCAGTATATCAAAGCAAAAATCAATTAGCTAGGAACGTAGAGCAATCACCATCAGAACTAGGAGGCCTAGGGACATATATCCGCGGAGAAAATTGGGCACCCCGAGCATCCCATATCCTACATGTACCATCATCCGACGATCTGCATAGATTTAACAAAGAGCTCAGGCAGCTTGTAAAGATGTCAGATAAAATAAAGCACGTTTTCCAGACACGCAAGTAGAATCTAAAGACATCAAAAAGAGATGAGTAATGGCATAGTAAAAGTAGATTTCACAGCTCAATAATAACTCGACATCATAAATTCCATCTGAAGCAGAGAATGAAGTGGAGTACATTTTAACTTTCCAGCTTTCTGACCAAAAGGTTAATTAATTCAAAATTTCAAAGTCATAGAAGTCCACGCAATTAATAGCATGGTGTCAACCAAATGAAAACAACTGACGAAACATAATTATATCTCAACTACTCTTCAAAAGAAAGAGAAAACTAGTGCCCCAGGTAGCGTACATGATGCCAAAAATAACAATTGAGAACAATTCTTACGAAAGAAGCTGATACGGGGATCCAGGTCTGGGACTAAATGCAATAGCAGTAACAGCTCCGGTATGTCCACGGAGTACCGAAACTGGTAAGCCATCTGGCAATCGCCACTACAAAAATTCAGATGGGTGAACTCAGCATGGAAGCCATAATGGAAACATCTACAGAACTCGATACAAGAAACTTACAACGCGGATCACACAATCATTTGATGCGGATGCTATGAAAGTGTTGTTCGAACTCACAGCAAGATCAGTTATGTCACCCTAACATATGCACCAAAAACACAAATATTAAGCACCACTTAAGAATACAGTAACAAGAGTATAGCATTCTCATACAGTACTTGGAACTCACTTCATGCCCTCGACAGCTGGCCAGGCAGTATGCAGTTTCCATTGACCATACTTTTACAAGGCGATCATCTGAACCAGTAATTACATACCTTCCTGAGCGATCAAATATAGCTGCAGCATATTCATATAGGTCAGGAATCCAGTTCATCCAAATGATTAGTATATTATTTGAAAAAAAAAACAATTAAATAACTTACCACAATACACAGCATTTCTGTGTCCACGTACCCTCTTGATGTTTTGCATCTTTTGTACCATTGAAGATGGTTTTGCAATAACATAACATGCTGCACGAATTGATGGGGCACGATGATGTCTGGCAAAACCACCACCAATTTCTCTCAAACTTAAACCACGCACCTGATCAGCATGCATATGAGGCCAACGCATGCCAATAGGTGGTGGTTTGAGATCACTTCCAACTACGTCCTTGTCATCTACAAAACCAGAGGAGGCAGCTTTAGCGAACCAAATAGTATTTAGTAAATGCAAAAATAAAATCCCAAAATGAGAGAATTTAGTATAGTATGCAAGTATATATGTATGGGTGTACGTGTGCATGTGCGTGCATGTGACAGATTTTGAGTCTATATTGAGCACAAAAGACAACACTACACTCGCCGATAAAATTAAATAAATAACGTAAAATCACCTACAGCTCAAAAGGGAGAACGAGCCAGTCCCTAAAAGTGTTGGGACACCAGCTGCAATCAGTGTATTTCCGTCACCAAGCCCTCGTGAGGGAGTAGGCCTACTTGAAACAAAGACCAATTGCTTCAGAAGCTCCACCAAGTGATCCTTTTTTACATGAGAATACCTGAAAAGTGCACATACAATGCCATGAAACACATAAAAAATCTCTGCTGGGGATAAACCCTAAACCAGTCGTTAGCAAATAAAATAAAAACATGATTTGGGAGAAATGAATGACCAATTATTAACTTCTTCACAAAAAAAGTCATATAAAATTCCCATAAGTACCTACAGTCAGAGAGAGCAACTCTACTAGTTACCTCTTAGCCAACTCGGTATAGTTTAAGGGAAAGGAATTGCCATCATCATTCTCATCCCCACTTGGCAATCCACTCCTCGAGTACCAAGCATGATATCTTCTAGGCAGAAGCTCATGTTCAAGAAGTTCATGTCGCAACAGTGCATAAGTTCGCTGGCATGGCCCAGAGGAAAGCAAGTGGAGCATCAAAAAGTAAACTTCCCGCAGGTCCAAATCAATGTTAGGCACAACATTTTGTGCAATATCTGGGTCTGCAATCTGCACATTCCCTGGCAAGTTTCTGGAGAAATTCAAAGGCTTCATAGGGAGGGAAAGTGAATCGGCTTTTGGAGTATTTTTCCTAAGAGCCATTAGACCCTGTCAATTTTCCAAATATTAGCGTCAAAAAGCAAAAAATAAAAACTTTAGAATATATTATATTTCCAACCAACAAGAGAAGTAAAAATAAGATGCTCGGCAATTCTGTTAGTTCTACTCTTTGTATATTAGCAATCGGACAACATCGAAAATCTAGAGGGATTGCAGATAATGTGGAAACCTATGCATCTCGAAGCTTTGAGCACAGATAAAATGGGATCTATCGAAGAGGATCGGGAATTCAAAACCGCTCCTTATGCATAAAGAGTATGACCGGATATATCAGTTACCTGAGAATAAAAAGTTTCATATGATCTTCTTCTCTAAACCATAACATGCTTAACCAAGTAGTCCCTATTTAATTTTTTCGCAGCAAACTATCTTAAACACTACAGTATGATGAAAAAAATGAACAACTTGGCGTACAAAACTACATCCTTGCAAAAATACAATTTTTGTCGATAAAAAGGATCACTCTAGAAAACTACATAACTCAGGTATCCAAGATCACGAACTCCATTGAATAGACTTCTAAAGTATCATAATCAAAATATCCAAGGTTCCATAAGAAGACCTAGGAACCAACTAAATACCCTTTTCCTACAGCACACACATATATACATGCCAAATCTTTTCAGGAAAAACGGTAGAAGAATTCGGCTAGTATTTTCACAATATCTACATCCAATCAAATGCAAATAAACTTTCAAATAAATAAGAGAGCTTAGGAAGTGAACCTCCTGAGATTCGCCGTGAGGCAAGGAGAACTACGATCACAGAGCAAATGAAACAGTCTTCGACAGAGATAAAGAAACTCCAAACCCATTACACATTGTCTCTGCAACAACAACAAAAAAGTGAAAAACAAAAACCCTAAATTTGAATTGCCCCATCTTTAACCACCAGATAATCCACACGAAAATCCAATCAAACATTGCAATACAAAATTAAGATTGACCACAACACACGAACAATGCCAACAACAGCTCCTTCAGGTAACATAACTTAAAACAAAAAATCCCCTTAAAAACAAAGAAAAAACAAAAATTTGTCGTACCTCGAAGTATTCTCTGCTCGATTAAAGCGGCAGTTAGACAGTCGATGAAACCTTCAGCTTCGTTTGAATTTCGAAGGATGAAGAAGAGTCAGATTGATGGGAGGAAAGAATCCAGATGCCGAGAAAGTCAATTAGGTTTTGCAGATTATAAGAAGAGAAAGGATCAAAATCAAGGAAGCAGAAACTTTCAATCTTGTGAAGCTCTACTACTTATTCGGTTATTAGTGTGTGTGTTGTTGGGCAAACCAAAATTGGGCAGAAGGCGAAGGATTTTTTTTGTGGAGAAACGCACTGGATAGAAAGAGAAGGGAGAAACAGAACACAAAAAAACGAACTAGATCCTTAAACGCTGCGTTTTACTGATTTTTTACATAGCCTTTTAAAGATTTAAGGGAATGGGTCCAGTTCGGTCACGTGACAGGGCCCATAAACAAAAGTCTTTATTATTTATATTTTTTTTACTTCAGTTAGTTAATTAAAAGTGGCTGTAGTTTAGTGGTGAGAATTCCACGTTGTGGCCGTGGAGACCTGGGCTCGAATCCCAGCAGCCACATTCTTTTTATATTTTCCGAGAATTATTTGTACCATTATAAAGAGGCCGAGCTTAAAATTGTCTCTAGGCCCATGGGTTTTTTTGTGAACCTTTTAATCTTCCATGAAGATAATGTAACATGGTCTACTTACGTTTGTTATTGAACCCTTTGCGAATTTTATTACTTTCTTCTGTTCGTTTTTTTTTCATTTTTGCAGTCACCGATCAGAAGTTAATTGACTACATATGAAAAAAACGAGAGACCACATATACATAACAAACCATACAATAACGTAACATATAATGCATATATAGCAAGAAAACCATCTGCTTAAGTCTAAGTCACATCATTTCGTTTATGGAGCTTCACATCTCAAAAATTGCTTTGAATGATGGTTAGTAGACTAAGCGAAATTAGCCTAAGGTTTGTCCATCCGTCCTTGAAATTCTTAAGTTTGTTAGATTAATAGCTTGAAGTAGTGATGATGAAAAATGTTTAAACCTTTAAAACTTGAAGTAGTGTATTTTATTACTTTCTCTGCAGTTTTCATTTTATCACAAATCTTCACATATTTTCTCGGTCTTAGTTCTCTTTCTTTTCTTCTTCTGATATCTATCAATTTGCTGACCAAAAAGATATCTATCCATTTAAAAAAAAAAGGTTTGAGGCATATATTCTTGATTGAGTGGAACAACTTAGGAATACATATTATAGTAGTATATAGCTCGCCTAACTAAATTTGAGCGATGTGCACGATGACATCACATTCTCATTTATCTATTTATGGAGTTGATGATGTAGTTTGCATCCTTATGATGGTACAGTGGCTGTGAAAACGAAAAAGAAAAATAAAAACTAATTGAGTTTGAGTAAGAGAGATTACGCAAGACTAAAAAATATTGTTTTTCTTTTCTTTTTGGGAACATGATTTATTATTATTGAAGTTGAGAATTAAAGCCCGAAAATATGGCAAATATATCTATTAATACAATCGGAGAATTGCTAGGTTTATTAATGCGTAATACTGATTGTATCAATAAATTGGCAGTAGCCAGTAGGAAATTTCTATGTATCAAGGATTCAAGAGATATTTGGCAAATATGCATATTAAAAAGTTTTTTATTTTTATTGAAAACACTAGAAAATCAAGTTGAAAAATCAGAAACCGACGCAAATTAAAAACAAAGTAAAAAACATATCATCAATTAAATAAAACGTAAGTAGAAATGCTTGTAATCATACATTAATTAGCGATACGTTCGAGTTAAGCAACCTTCTCGCTATAGTTGTCACTTGTCAGATGTCATCAAAAAGAATAGCGGATGCCAAATTGTTTAAGAAAAAATGGATGATATAATGATCACAAACCGTGCTACTGAAGATGTACTAATTGGCGGACAACAATCAGTAGTGGACAATTGGACATATTAGAAGATTTATATTAATGTGTCTATACAAATCTCTGACGAAGACGATAATTCTTATGAAAAAGTATAGGTGGCATACTCATAACCGAATATGCTATCTACAATTTTCTGAATAGTAAGTAAACCAACCATGAGAGAAAAGTAACCAAAAATATATATGTCAAGTGATTAAACCAAAAATCATTTACAATTCATACTTTTACTGATGAAAATTCTCAAGTTTAAACTTGGATTATAACACGAAAATATTCCCAAACCAAAAAAAAACAATCAAGTTGCAAGTTTCGGTCAAATATTAGAATTGAATAACAATACAAAATACAATAAAATCCAAAACTCAAAAGTTAATTTATTTTTTGGGTCTTATGTTTAATACATATCTGCTATTTTTTACAAAACTATATGTTGTCAATATCTCTCTTCTATCATCCTTGTCTTTCAGAGAGAGAGTTTTTCTCTTCAATTTTCTGTAAATTCCGATTATAATCGGATCTATCTTCTGGTTTATGGATAATAATTCCGACTTGATCAGATCTATGTTTATCCGAAGCTTTTGAAATCCTTTGATATTTTTGTTGATTCCATTTTTCAAGCTTTCTCACTATTCCTTAGAGAAGTGATGAATTCTATTGAATTAGTGGAATCAAAGTTCTTTATGCTTTTGCAAAGGTTTTCTAGCTTATCGGATCTTTCCGGCTTAGTCCGGACTTCTCTCTTCTGCAGATCTGTTACGCTTTAGCATGAAGCGGCAAGGTACGGATCCTGCGATGATGGTGAAAAGCTTCTTCTCCAAAGTTGGTATTGTCCTCTTATGGCTGGGAGTTATAACTCCCCCAATACCCTAATTGAAGAGCCTTTGTTAAGGCAGAGGGTGAGGTCATGAAGTAGAGATGATCGAAACTTAATTTATGAAGGTGAAGAGATTTCAACCAATCGGGATCATGTTTAATTGATGCAGAATCAGAGTAAAAGTGGTATATCAGTGCGCGAAGAAAACACAACATGATAAGCCCAAATTTGACGGTGAAGATGGTCGTCGGAAGTGATAAACGGCGGCGAATCGGAGACAGCGGTGGAATCCATCGATTGAATTTTCGAGATTCTTTCTCATAAGCCACGTGGTCTTGGTTTTCTTTTCAATCGAACATGTGTTGTTAATCGTGTATATTTAGATGTGTTCGTAATTTTATTGAACCTTCATTTTATAGCCTTTTGGACTTTCGTAATATGACGAGTTGACAAAAAAACTATATATTGTCAATATCTTTTTATATATATAAAAAATATTTAAATATAGGCGTTTGCTTAAAATCGATAAGACCTTCAAACCTTAAAAAAAAAATTTCTAAACTAGCAACCCAACCAAGTGCATGTACATATGTACTGTTAGTTGAGAGAGTACATTCACATCTAAGGATATTGTATTTTATATGTAATAATTAATAATATATACGGTAATCGGTGAGCAGATAAGGATGCTGCATTTTAAACTATATATTAAGATTTTCATTTTGTATTTGCATATGAAAAAAAGTAGGCTGGCTTACCAATACAGACCTCATTACTTTATAATGTTAATTTTCCATTTGAAAATCATTTGGGATAAGATACGCACAAAAGAAAATTCAAATGGGCATTATGCTTTTAGGATGGATAATTTTCTTTATTAATAAATTTGTCAACCATGTTAAGCGTAATCTCTAGAAGTAAAACAGTTGTCAATTACTTCGAATTTTCAATGGAATATTGTGTTTAGTTAACGATATAGGTTATGTATGGTTTCTTCTGAATGGAGTATATATATATTTTGTCCCGTTAAATATAAGAAACTATAAATGCATTCCATCACGAGATTTGTTAGCAACTTAGTATTGTTAATTTTGGAGAAAAAAAATCGTTAATTAACAAATCAGACAGAACCAATAGGAATACTACATTGTACTGAAAAACACTAACATAATATTTGTACTTTTGTCTTGATCACCGAATACTTTTGCTATTAACTACATACTCACTGGCATGTACTTGATCCAATTTCGGGCCTTTTAGTCGTTCTGAGATTGGTCATCGTGTTCCATTTTTATTGGAGTCGCAGAAAAGTAACTTAAGAACACACGGACAAGGACATTTACAGAATCCAATTTTCTTGCTGAAGCTAAAAGTGGTAATTACTGGTCTGCCCACTAAGGAACAACACCAACACATATTTAGCTGTTATGTCCTAATAATAAAATAAAAACAATAACCAAAAAAAGTAAAGAATATAATGTCAGTATATATGGATTTGACCAAATTCTCCAATATCCATTTCATTATTATGTTACACTTTTCTCTTTCTTCTCCGATTCGTCATTCGATGAATCTTCCTTTTTTGTTTTCCGGATAATCTTCTGTAATGTAAAAAATTTATATTAAAGAGACTTTGAAGATTTTTTTGTTTTTGTTTTTTAATATAATCTATAAATACGGGCAACCTAAGACGAACAACTTCTCCTGTTCTCCACTTCCCTTTTTCAATCTTATCCTTATCTTCTTTACTTGTTCTATTTCGCTTCTAATCTAATCGTCCAAAGAAGGCGATAAATTAATCATTAGATCTTCTTGTTTAATTTCTCGAGATCCTCGTCGATAAACAGATTCTCGAAATTCTAGAGTTGTTATTATTCATTAACCAAAGAGAAATGTCAATGGACGGAGTTATGACATGAGAAATCTCAACCAATTCTCTCGATTCCTCGTTTATCATTCCGTATCCGTCGTGATTCTTCACTGGTTTTACGTCTTTTCTTGAACAATTTTTTTTTTTTTTTTTTTAACTTTATCGCAAGTGTTAGGACAAACAAACATGGCAAACGCAGAGAAGACAAGTTCAGGTTCCGACATAGACGAGAAGAAGAGAAAACGCAAGTTGTCAAACCGCGAATCGGCTAGGAGATCGCGTTTAAAGAAACAGAAACTAATGGAAGACACGATCAACGAGATCTCGAGTCTGGAGAGACGAATCAAAGAGAACAGCGAGAGATACAGAGCGGCGAAACAGAGGCTGGACTCGGTCGAGTCGGAGAACGCGGTTCTTAAATCGGAGAAAACGTGGCTTTCGAGCTACGTCAGCGATTTAGAGAATATGATCGCCACGACTTCCTTAACGCTCACGCAGAGTGGCGGCGATGATCAGAACGCAAACGCGGAAATAGCGGCTGGAGATTGTAGGCGTAGACCATGGCAATTGAGTTGTGATTCTCTACAACCAGTTACGTCCTTCAAGACATGAGCTTTGTGTATTACTCCCTCTGTTTCATTATAGTTGGTTTTCTAGATTTTTTTTCTTGTTTCATAATATTTAATTTCCTATATCTAATTAATGCAAATTTCTTCTTTAAGTTGAATGAATCATTAATAGTTTTACAAAACTTGTTACTCTTTTTACTTGTAAGCATTAATTAAAGAGAGGAAATGAAAAGCCTAATAAAAACTAGAAACTACCTTCCATTATAAACCAGTACTCCATTAGTTTTTTGGTTTACCGTATCTTTTCTGTTTCTTCTTAATTTAAAAAAAAAAAAAAAACAAAATGAAGCAAGAAGAAAGCATGGAAAGAAAAATAAAAGAGAAAGATGAAGGTGGCTACTCAAGAGATGTTTACATAATCAAATCATACACCAACCAGGAATTGGATTTAAACAAGCCATGTAATGAAGAAGAAGAGCTTGAACCCAACAAAGAGATTGATGAAACTGTAATGGAGATGTTGAAGATTTACTGCCCAAGTCTTATTAATTTAGTCTAATTTTCTAATTTTCTGTTGGTTTGTTTATCTTTTTTCTTATTGATGAGTTTTTCTTATGAACGTCAGAGAAAACTGAACTGAGAAAGAAGATTATAATTTTTTTTTTTGCAAATGTCGTAAATGAAATGAAAAATCAACCAGCTTAAAAATCAAAAAAACTTAAGTTGCTAAGTAACTTATTACATCTTGTACTAAAATAGGATCACAAGCCATTTGTGAGGGTAGATTACCTTCTCTCTCTAAAGTGGATTTCTTCAAATGTGGGATTTTGTAGTTGTTTGAACCTCGAGCTTTCATAATTTCCTGCATGCACGATTGCAAAGTAAAAAATATCCGATTCACTTGTTTTGATGGGTATTCATCAAAAGATTTTTCCACCGCAAAAACAAGTTCGTCTATCGTCTTCGGGCCCACCTCGTGTTGTAATGTTTGAATGGGATTAAAAAAACCAAGATCCAAAATATTCAAGTCTGGTGAATTTGGTGGTTGACACATCAAACGAATATCAAAACCATGACGAGAAGCAGCTCTTTGGAAATCCTCATCGCTCGGATCGACATGTGTTCTGGCATTATCTTGTTGAATAAAAATTGGTTTTCCAAAATCTTACTTTACCAATCAAAAACTGTTTTATATCTTCTCTTTTGATGGAGGTCATCGCCTTTAACTCCAAAGTCCCCGCATCTCGGTTTCTACTTCGTCTTTGAGCTGGTTGCTGTGTAACAAATGGGAACACTCCTATTTTCCCAGAAAATACCTCATTTCCTTCTTCATCAAATCTTGGACGAGCCATGGCAACTAAAAACATTATCTTTTTAATGAAGTTTTTACTCTGACATGTACGGTACGGTTCTTCTTCAGCAGGAAGCAAGTAATAAGACTCCGATTTTTTCGTCATATAAAACCATTTTTCATCGATATGTACAATATTGTACATATCAATAAACTTCGGGTGATCGGGCATGGTACTTCTGTCAAGCATGGAGACACAAAATTCTAGTCGAGCTCTCATATTGCTTTCCCTCAAAAATGGCTTGATGGCATTTGTATGTCGCTTAATAAGCCCTTCTTGTAGACGTCGAAACAACAATGAATGGCTCACATCCAAAGAAGCTGCCAATGACCGCAAAGTTTTCCGTCGACGTAGTGGAACATCAACAAATCTAGCAATGTCAATTTGTTTCTTTTTTCGACCACAGTTATCCTTTCTCCTATCTGACACGTTAACAACTTCGCCATTAGGAGTATTTTTGGCCCGTCGCCAAATTCGTTGTACCGTTTGTAAAGGTACTGAAAATAAATTAGAAACTTCTGTAGTTGTAGTTTTCTTGATATTTCCGTTGACGCTTCTAGCTAGTAATGCATGATAAATCTTTAGTCTTTCTCCATTTGTCAGCTTCTTGTAATGCGTTGTCGCTTCTTGAGAATTTTGTGATATCTCAATGTTCTCACCTATCACAAATATTAAAATATAAAATAAAAATTCCTACTACAAATTCAAAGAGATAATTACTCCAACAATATAACTAGAGAAAATTAGCACAACAAAATAAATAACAAAATAAAATATGCCGTATTCTTAGTAATGTATGTAAATAAAATGTAAACATATACAAAAGTATATTTCAAGTCATTGGATATATTTCAAATCACTAGAAGTAGAAAAAGAATAACATAAACATTAGAAAATATAATAATCTCTCCTATGAAACAAAAAAATACCTGAATTATCCAATGAAATAAACTCTCTTGATGAACTTTCATTCAAATCAATAAAAAATTCTGTTTCATTACTTTCAGCTGGTAAATTTAGATCAAAGCTATGAAAAGCCATAAATAAGTTTAACTAACTGATGTTAATAATCTAAGTCAATATATATAGAAGAGCAATGGATCATTCTAAACTTTTGTTTTTGAGTAACGTAATGGTTTTGGCTCTAAAATTTTGTTTCAGTTATTTAATTGTTTTGGCTCCACTCTAAAAATTTTGTTTTTGAGTTACTTAATTGTTTTGGCTCCAAGTTTAATTTTTTCACAAAATTTTCGATGGATTGTGATTTCATAATTAAGCAGTGGAATATGAAGAGACAACAAAATAAATCACCAAACATAATATTAATGCACAGTTAGCAAAAGAAAAAGTAATAATAATAAAAGTAATGAAATTAGTTGTAAAAGTAACATATTTAAAGAAAATAAACAGCAAATCATTGAATATTTATAGTTTTCTTAATCTGTGTGCAAATATTCAGAAAATCAACTATAATGAAACAGAGGGAGTATTATTTAGTTTGTACTTTTTGTCCATTTTCTAATTTGTATCTTTTATAGTATTGCATTGTTTTTCTCCCCATACAGACACTGATATTAACTCTTCCTAGAGATACAATTGTTTTTAATTTATGTTAAACATTTCATTTCAATTTAGATGATTTACGAAATCCTACAAGATTATTGCTGAATTTATTCGTGTTTACAAGGTAAATTTGTATGCATAGTGAACTAGGAGACATATTGATAGGATTAGGGACCATGATCTTTTGAATGCCACCCTATGGACTAGGGTTTCTCTTTTTCAATCTAGCTAATTAACTTATAGGATAAATACTCCAGCTTCTCCGTCTCTTTATTTCTCGAATCTTTTATTAATAGAACTCGATGTAACGAGGTCCAAGCACTAGCGTGCACTTGGGGAAACTAGGATATTACAAAATTAAGACATGATAATATATATACAAGCTCTATCATTCCTAAGTCAAGGTGGAGTATGTTTTGAACTGGTGCCACTCGGTTGTATCAACTGAAGAAGGAAGTTATAAGATGATGGAATTTGTTACTTTGTTTATGTTGTAAACTCGGACTAATGAAGCATGTGCTTCAGGGTCGGTGGAATTAAATATTTTTTTTGGGCCAATTTTCCAAAATTGGAGTTAGTCCAAGTAATTTGTGATAGGTGAAAACATGTTTAGTTAAAGGTTTGTCTAGGTTCAACTTTTCCCAAACGCATAGGGCCAATTTTTTTTTTCTTGCTTGTAATTGGAGAAATCTCAGGTACGGCTCTGCTTGTAAAACAAAGTTTTTCTCTCAATTCCTCTGTACAACTGTATAGAGATCACATCTTCTTCAAAGCTCATAGTGAAATATTGAAGTTGGTCTAAGCAAAGGTGTTTAGAAGTTGAGAGAGAGAGAGCAAAAGATTTGATATCCGAGATGAGATCGATTCCTGTAGTGATAGCAAGTGTGTGCTGGTAGTTTGCGGATACAAGATCCTCCACATTCTTGTATTTTTGACATTTCACAATGAAATTTGTTTTTGAGAGGAATGCTTAACTTATTATAATCTCATTTAAACCAAAAGAAAAATGAACCAAACATTGCTGAATCTTGAAGACAAACGAAACAGGCTTTCACCACCACCAGCAAGGTGGTAAGCCATGCTTAACTAGAAGTGCGACATTTTAACGACCATCACGTCTTAAAAGACAAACAACAGTTGTAATTAATAAACAAATGATTTGGTACAAACAAATTTAGCCATTAATCTGTATTAACTATTACTAATCAGACATTACATTAGTTGGTTTTGCAAAGGATAGATGAAAAATCAATTTTGGGTAGAAGTTGTGATCTAACTACCTACCCAATAGGCCACATGACCACTGAGAGCTTTTTGTTTCCCTCCCATTTTGCTATATTAATGGTGTTTCCTCTCTACCAATCCTTTCCCACCACCATTTATTAGAAGTTTCTCTCAACTAATACTGACTCGACTCGCTCGACTCGGGTCGTGACCAGGTTTGTTCTCCTTTCTCCACACCCCTCTCTCCTTTCCTTTGGATCCAACAAATTCGTAAGCTTTTTTAGATCTGTCTTGATTCCGATCCGTGATTTTGTTTACCAAAGTTTCGATATTTACGAGGAGAGTGCGTAAATTTCGAAACTTTTTTTTTTCTGTTTTACAATCCTAGCTAGATTCGTTTAATGTAGTGAACCAGGGTGAGATCTGCGTGTTACTGATTACGAATTGGGAATTCTCGAGGGTGTTCGATCAGTGTAAAGTAGCCATTTTTCGAATCCGAATCTCTGTGGTTTTCTTGTTCGATTCGGGTCCTAAACATTAGAAAGATGGAACAATTTATAGCTGGTGCATTGGTTGTGTCTTTTCGTTTAACCAAACTCTGGATCTGATCATTGTCTCTTTGTTATTTCGTGATTCTCAGTTTGCCTTGTGAGCTCATAGAAAAATGGCAACGGGACAGCTATTTTCTCGGACCACACAAGCTTTATTCTACAATTATAAGCAGCTTCCTGTTCAACGAATGCTCGATTTCGACTTCCTCTGTGGTAAATTGATGAAATTGCAGTGTCTAGTTTCTGTTGGTTGGATCAGCTTGAACGTTAAAGATGTTGAAACCAAAGATGATTTGCTTTTACAGGACGTGAAACGCCTTCTGTCGCTGGAATCATAAACCCAGGCTCTGAAGGGTTTCAGAAGCTCTTCTTCGGGCAGGAGGAAATCGCTATCCCTGTTCATGCTGCGTAAGTTTAGAAGTATCATAGAGAAACTAACTGTGTAAGTGCAAATTTCGTTTTTTTCTATTTATTTATGTTTTAACTTCTTATGTTATACAGCATTGAGGCAGCTTGTGCTGCGCATCCAACCGCGGATGTATTCATCAACTTTGCATCTTTCAGAAGGTTTGTATGAAAATTTCTTCTAACAAAACTTAGCTCGTTGTCTCTTTGTGATAGTTTTGATAAGCGGTTTCTCGTTCTTGTAATATATAGTGCTGCTGCTTCATCCATGGCTGCTTTGAAGCAGCCAACTATTAAAGTAGTGGCGATAATAGCAGAAGGTGTTCCAGAATCAGACACCAAGCAGTTGATTGCTTATGCTCGTGCAAACAATAAGGTGAGTTATGTGTTGATGACTAGCTTCAGTTTTTTTTCTCCCTTTAACCACATTATAAATTGATCTTCTGAGACCGGTTGGGTTATTACAGGTTGTAATTGGACCGGCTACTGTTGGAGGTATTCAAGCTGGAGCCTTTAAAATTGGTGACACTGCGGGAACAATTGATAACATAATCCAGTGCAAGCTGTACAGGCCTGGATCCGTTGGTTTTGTCTCCAAATCTGTATGTGCTGATTTTAAAAACTTCATAATCTGCCTAAAGCTCATTGTTGATTTCTTTAGTTTGATTTATCAGTCTTCTTTTTCCGCAGGGTGGAATGTCTAATGAAATGTACAATACTGTTGCCCGTGTGACTGATGGGATCTATGAAGGTGAGTTTTGATGTTAGATAATCTACTAATAATGTATTAAGCTAAACATTATTAAGACTGTTTTATTTTCCGGGGATGCTGTTGTAGGCATTGCTATTGGTGGAGACGTGTTCCCAGGATCCACTTTATCTGACCACATCCTTCGGTTTAACAACATCCCACAGGTATATACCAATCTTCAGCTTTTTAACTTGTTGCTCACTAGAACGCACCTCTTGCGGAATTTTGATGTCCTGCATTGCTTTTCAAATGAAAATGCTACAAACTGAGCTTATATTTCCGTCTTTCAGTTCATATATGCCTTAATTCAAGAGCTATGTTACAGATAAAAATGATGGTTGTACTTGGAGAGCTTGGAGGAAGAGATGAATACTCTCTTGTTGAAGCTTTGAAACAGGGGAAAGTCAATAAACCCGTGGTTGCTTGGGTCAGCGGAACTTGTGCACGTCTCTTCAAGTCTGAAGTACAGTTTGGTCATGCGGTAAGTGGGTCGAGAAAAAGGTTCTTAAAAAAATGCCTTTTTCTCTGTTTCCCAAATCAAAAATAATTCTTGAACATGATTATGACTAGGGTGCCAAAAGTGGTGGCGAGATGGAGTCTGCACAAGCCAAGAATCAAGCTCTCATGGATGCTGGAGCTATTGTTCCCACTTCATTTGAAGCCCTCGAATCTGCAATCAAAGAGACTTTTGAGAAACTGGTCAGTTTCTCCCGTTTTCTTCGTTAGCTGACATTGTCTTTTGTTGCAATCTTATGTGTTCATTTTCAATTCCTCCTAAAAGATTGAAGAAGGAAAGGTCTCTCCTATAAAGGAGGTCACTCCTCCACAAATCCCCGAGGATCTCAGCGCCGCAATTAAGAGTGGAAAGGTCCGAGCTCCTACTCACATCATCTCCACCATTTCTGATGACAGAGGTATTGTTATGGAAACTACTCTGTTGAAACTACTAGATTCCTCATTCCTATGCCTCTTTAAGCCCATTTTCAGATACTTGGCAACAAAATTTTTCATCAAATATTAATTTGCAGGGGAGGAACCATGCTATGCTGGTGTTCCAATGTCTTCCATCATCGAACAAGGCTATGGAGTGGGTGATGTCATTTCCCTTCTATGGTTCAAACGTAGTCTTCCTCGTTACTGTACAAAATTCATTGAGGTCTCGGTTTCTCTCTTTGCTTTTCGAATATAATCTTTCTCTATATACAATGTTCTCATCTCAATCTATCCCCCTCATACGTGCATATACTATTGCGTAGTGATATTAACTCTGGTCTTTGCAAATTTTGAAACTTGCACTGAATTAGATATGCATAATGCTGTGTGCTGATCATGGTCCATGCGTCTCCGGCGCTCACAACACCATTGTAACAGCAAGAGCAGGCAAAGACCTTGTCTCAAGTCTTGTCTCAGGTCAGTCAACATCTCTTCCATTTGCATATCGTTTGCTCACCCAACCACATCAGTTTTCTTAATCTTGCAATAATCTCTAATACTATTGAAACACTTCAACAGGTTTATTAACCATTGGTCCTCGATTTGGTGGTGCCATTGATGACGCTGCTCGATACTTTAAGGATGCATGTGACAGGGTAAGATGCTATTCCATTTCCCCCCAACTGCAACTGCTACAAATGACATTATTTCATGAATCTGATCTCTAATTGGTTGCTTGTTTCAGAATCTTACACCTTATGAATTCGTTGAAGATATGAAGAAGAAGGGAATCCGAGTCCCTGGGATTGGACACAGGTAAAAAAGCACTTCTTGTAATAAAGAAACAAAATGAATCCCCACGTGTTCTCTTGTCTGAAACCTGTTTTCCTCTACATCTTCTTCTTGGTAGGATCAAGAGCAGAGACAACAGAGACAAGAGAGTGGAGCTGCTTCAGAAATTTGCTAGGTCTAACTTCCCATCAGTGAAGTACATGGAGTACGCAGTGCAAGTGGAAAGCTACACGCTCTCAAAGGCAAACAACCTCGTACTCAATGTTGATGGAGCCATTGGATCTCTCTTCTTGGACCTTCTAGCTGGAAGTGGGATGTTCACTAAGCAAGAGATCGATGAGATTGTTCAGATCGGTTATCTCAACGGTCTCTTTGTTCTTGCTCGCTCCATCGGTTTGATCGGGCACACCTTTGATCAGAAGAGATTGAAGCAGCCTCTGTATCGCCACCCATGGGAAGATGTGTTGTACACCAAGTAAAACTTATTTCAATTTTTTTTTTGTTATTATTCCAAATTGATTAGCTTTTGCATTCTTCTGAGGGATATTACGTACTAAAAATGCATATCTATGATCTTCTGTTTCTTTTGTTGTGATGTCTGAATTTATCTAATAAATTTTCTTTGTCTATCGCTCTCTGTTACATCCCCAAGTCACCCACTTTTTGGATTCTTAAAAAATTCCAGATTGTTTCTCTTTTGAAATTCATAATATTTTGGAGCATTATTGGAATAAGAGAAACTCGAATATTTGATGCATCTATCTGCCGGAGCTTAGAAGAATAAGCTCTCCCATATTCTTACATTGAGAACATTTTAACAATTAAATCAATGAAGTTGGAGATTTTTGGTTTCTTATATACGAAGAACATAACTAAAACAATTAAATCAATTGAGTTGGAGATTTTTTTTTTTTCTTTTCTTATATACGAAGAACATAACTAAAACATTTGTTTGGTACTTGGTAGCATAAAAGTTATGGTTATCGACATCCCTACGTAGTTAATATATCTAACTAGATAAGATACTGCTCCTCGTGTGTATGCGAGATAAAGTTTATATATAACTAAAATATAAAAAAGACGATCATCAAACTCGATATTTTGACTCATGACTTCTATATCTTATTCGTTTCTTTCGTTCGAATTGTTGGTTATCTACCAACTACCAATTTGTATAGTCCAATATCAAGGCGAAGATATATATTACCAACTCATAGAATCTATAACCTCTCCTCTGTTTATGGATATGGATGTGTCGACGTAATTCTTTTATATTTATCAGAGATGTGGCAATACTACAACCATATGATATTTTTGTCTTCTGATTTCTCAAGTGATTAGGTTGTTATTTTGCCTGTTTAAACTTTAATTATATGAAGAAAAACAAAACAGCCTACCTTTTCTATAATTAGGTTTAGAATTCGGTCCAAGTTTCTATTTTCAGACACGTAATTAGTTTTTTGGTGCCTTACTTTTTAATTTAATTTCTTTACCAACTACTCTGTATATGTTGTATGAACCAGTGCATAATATATAGGCCCAAATAAATACTTGTATCTTGTTATTTCCTCACCACGGAAATTATAGATTTTGATTAGGATGGGTGTCGAACTGTCGAATCTTCTATGTATCCGTGACTTGCTTTTTTTTTGTTTATAACAAAATTGGTTATCAATGAATGTGTGTAGATTTTACAGTGACATTATTGTGAGTCTATCACTAAATTATCCGTATTCATGTAATTAAATTCAAAACCCCCCCCCCCCCCCAAAAAACGAAGGGGGATAGCGAGAAAGAGTTGACATTTGGAGCCAATAAAAGGGCTTGGATGCACGCGACCCCGAGATATTAATTAAGTTATAGTATATAGGTTTAGTGTTTGTGTGAATTAAGCATGTTCGTTGTAGTGATAACGACGCTAATGGCACATCAAAGTTAAATCGATGGAGAGCTAATATTTTCATCAAGAAAATAAAAAGATAGAAATTTGCATATCAAAGCTAAATCGATGGAACAACATATTTTGGAATAGTTAGACTTTTGAAAAGACGGAGTTAGATGTTCTTGGGACACCGATCGAGATTAAACAAGGTTAAGATTTAAGAATCGATATTAATCATGTTTATATAGAAAAATAAAGAAAGACCTAGGCACCTAGCTAGGATAGGTCCTAGATATTTATGAGTATATATCTATATATTATCGACACTAATTTGTATATATTTATATATCAGTGAATGTATAAATTTTTTTTATGAAATTCAATTTTCATATTACAAAATCTTAACGTAGTCGACAAATTTAGGGATTTAAAAACGAAAATGGTTATTAGATATTACAAAAATACTTGCAGGAAAAAAACAAACGTAAGTGGTTATGAAATGACAAGAACGGAAAAAAACTTACCATCGATGATCATCGTACGGTCATAGTGAACCAAGTCCAACCAATGGGAGACTTTAGATTGAGTTTACCAAAAAGATAACCTTTTTTGGAAAAATTAATGGAATGGGTTGCATGCAAAATAAATTGCGTGGGGTCTGTATTGAATATTGATAGAGAGCACTTACATTTAATGATGGCTCCTTCGTCTCAAGATATAATATTCCTGGAGGCTGGAGAACACTCGTAATAACTTTAAGAAATTTTATTTTCGACCAAATTTTAAGAAATATTGATAGCGAATATTTAAAATTATTAAATTACTATTAACTCATAATTATGGAGAAGATTTTGGCAAAATGGTACATGTACAATTAAATATTACTCTTTTTTTAAAAAAAATATATACTCCCTCTATTTCATTATAGTTGATTTTCTAAATTTTTTTTCTTGTTTCATAATATTTGATTTCCTACATCTAATTAATGCATGTCTCTTTTTAAATTGAATGAATAATATTAATGCATGTTGCTTTACTCCATTAAAGCACAATTAAAAAAGAAAAAGTAATAATAAAATAATGAAATCAGTTGTAAAAGTAACTTAATTAACAAAAATAAACATTAAATAATTGAGCATTTATAGTTTTCTTAATTTGTGTGTAAATATTTAGAAAATTAACTATAATGAAACAGAGAGAGTATTTCTTAAGAACGAATGAAATATAAATTAAAATGTTGAGTTTAGTTTCGTTAGAACAATTTAATGGGAGATCAAACTTCATGCATCGCTTTGCTTCACTCAATATTCACTTTTACCTTTTAAATTATAAAAACAGAAAAAAAGTAGAACTGTGCTAGATTTTTAGACGAATCAAGCAAATTTGTTCTGGGCGACAGCGAACATGATAATCGCGAATTTGGAGCTTAAAGACAAGGTTTCTCATTGCTGACTTGAAAAAGTTGGTGACTTGGCTAACCAATAAAAAGAGATTAAATAAATGATACTAACTTTGATCAAATTTGGATATTTTTTAGTATCATTTTTACAGTTTATCTTCTTACTTTTAACATCAGTATCTTTATATTATTTTTTAGTTTATGTGGAAAACGAATTACTGATATTTAAAAATTTAGGCAATTGTTTTGTCAAAAAAAAAAAACTGCCTAACAAATTTAGGACAAATCTGTTATAACACATATCATATATGGACTCTTATACCGGCTCATTAGGCCCATCAGGGCATTGTACTTAACCTAAATTCCCTATGTACTCTATATATACATTCCAGTGATTAATAAAGTTTCTAAGAAGTTTTCACAACACGTTATCAGCACGATAAGACTCTCTGAGCGAAAAACCCTAATAAATCCGGCCACCACCAAAACCCTAAAAGCAAGTCGAAACTTAAAAGACGCATATCTTCCAAACCGTGAGGAACCAGAAGACGATCTACATATCAAATCGAAGCCCTCGACGAGACGAATCTACTGGTGAAAACCGTTTGTCGATCCAACGTCGGACGCGCCCTCACGCACACTTACAGTACACGACGATCAACCGAAAAAAAAACCAGATCCGAGTTTTTCCTTCTTCAACCAGCAGCTTCTCCAGTTTTGGTGATCAATCCTTGGAATTTGTAGCGGCTAACTGAGGTCTATTAGCTCCCAGTTTCATTAGCCTGTCAGAAATCCAAAGGTGGAAAAGCACACCAGCAAATGGAAACCATAGTCGTAGATAGTGGATCCAGCCACACTATCTTAAGAAACAAAAGTTACTTCATAAACCTAACCTATCAAACCGCAAATATTAGCACCATCGCGGGTCCCTCAAACCTTATCGAAGGATATGGCCATGCCTATGTGTTGCTATCAAATGGCACACAACTTGAAATACCAGATGCTCTATATTCTCCTAGTTCGAAGAGAAATCTTCTGAGCTTCAAGGATATAAGACAGAATGGTTTCCACATAGAAACCCAAGGTCAAGGGAACAAAGAATCCCTCCTAGTCACTAAAACCGTAGACGGCCATAAACAAATCCTCGAAACCATACCCGCGTTCTCTACTGGACTTTACCATGCTAAAGTCAGTATGATTGAAGCTAATACCACTCTCAAAGCCCGGTTTACTGATTATACTATTTGGCACGACCGGCTCGGTCATCCCGGTGCAAATATGATGCGTAAACTAATTCAAAACTCTCAAGGGCATACCCTCAAAGAAAACCGAGCTTATCCTCAACACCTCATGTGCACAGCTTATCCTCAATACTTCATGGTCCTTATAGACGCATCGACCCGTTGGTCATATGTTTGTCTCTTGTCCTCTCGGAACCAAGCCTTCGCTAGGTTCTTGGCCCAAATCATAAAATTGCGGGCCCATTTCCCTGACTTCCCACTAAAGACTATCCGCCTTGACAATGCTGGTGAATTTACCTCACAAGCGTTTAATGACTACTGTATAGCTATGGGGGTAACCGTGGAACATCCTGTAGCACATGTCCATACTCAAAATGGATTGGCTGAATCATTCATTAAACGCATTCAATGGATAGCCCGACCATTACTCATGAGATCAAAGCTCCCGGCCTCAGCATGGGGACATGCAGTATTACATGCTGCTGAACTCATACGCATCCGGCCATCTAGTGAACACAAATATTCCCCATCCCAACTACTCTCGGGTCATGAGCCAGACATCTCCCATCTCAAAACATTTGGGTGTTCAGTATATGTACCCATTGCTCCACCACATCGAACCAAAATGGGACCTCAAAGAAGGATGGGAATATATGTTGGTTTTGACTCTCCCACCATCATAAGATATCTCGAGCCAACCACTGGAGATCTCTTCAAGGCCAGATATGCGGATTGCCAATTCGATGAATCGGTATATCCCTCTTTAGGTGGTGAGACAAACAAGCTGGTCAAAGATCTTTCATGGAATCAAACATCATTAAATTGGCAAGATCCTCGGACTCTAGAATGTGATTCAGAGATCCAAAAGATTATTCATTATCAAAAGCTAGCTAATCAATTGCCAGATTCCTTTGCTGACCCGACCAAAGTAACCAAATCGTACATCCCAGCTTGTAATGCACCAGTACGAATAGCTGTCCCAACGGGACAGACCCAAGTTGCTACAGAGTCTGCACCACGTCTCAAACGGGGCAGACCTCTCGGTTCCAAAGATAAGAATCCCCGGAAATCAAAGAAAGGTGCAATAACCGAAACCGGGATTCCTGCAATATCAGACATAGCCGCGGCTGAGACTCAATCTAATGAACCCTCAATGGAAGTTCGGGAAGCCGAATCTCCAGGTTCAGAAGATAACAATGAGATCTCCATCAATTACAATATGTCCGGAATACAATGGAATCGAAAAGAAGTCGACTTAAATGCACTCTTTGCATACAAAGTAGCACTTGATGTTGCGCTCACGCAAGAGGATCTAGAACCCACGTCAATAACACAGTGTACACATCGAACAGATTGGCTAAAATGGAAAGAAGCCATAAACGTGGAGTTAAAGAGTCTCAAACTCAGAAACGTGTTCGGTCCGATCATCCGGACCCCATCACACATCAAGCCAGTGGGCCACAAATGGGTCTTTGTGCGCAAAAGGAACGAACTCGGTGAAGTCGTTCGATACAAAGCACGGCTTGTAGCACAAGGATTCTCACAGAGACCCGGAATCGATTATGAGGAGACTTATTCTCTAGTGGTGGATGCAACAACATTCCGATTCCTCATAAGTCTGGCCATAAGAGAAAATCTTGATCTGCGGTTAATGGATGTTGTAACCGCATATCTCTATGGGCCTCTGGACAACGAAATATATATGAGACTCCCAGATGGCATTGAACTAAAAGACAAAAATGCATCTCGAGATTAATACTGCATCAGGCTGAACAAATCCTTGTATGGACTGAAACAAAGTGGGCGTATGTGGTACAACCGCCTCAGCGATTACCTCATCAAAGAAGGCTACAAAAATGACCCCATCAGTCCATGCATCTTCATCAAGAAGTACTCAAACAAAGGATTTGTAATCATAGCAGTATACATGGATGATCTAAACATCCTCGGAACATCTGGTGAGATCTCCCAAACAGTCGACTGCTTAAAAGCAGAATTCGAAATGAAAGACCTAGGCAAAACAAAATACTGTTTGGGATTACAACTTGAGTACATCAAAGGAGGAATCCTTGTGCATCAATCGGCTTATATCGAAAAGGTACTCAAGCGATTTAATATGGACCAAGCTCACCCATTGACCAGCCCAATGGTAGTTAGAAGCTTAAGTGATGACCCTCTTGGTCCCAAAAAGGATGATGAAGAAATCCTTGGTCCTGAAAAGCCATACCTCAGTGCTGTAGGAGCGTTAATGTACCTGGCTAGTCACACTAGACCAGACATATGTTTCGCCGTGAACCTCCTCGCTCGATATAGTTCATCTCCAACTCAGAGGCACTGGAACGGTATAAAACATCTCCTAAGATACCTTCGAGGTACTCAAGACTTAGGACTCTTCTATACTAACCAAAATAAAGATGGGTTAGTCGGCTTCGCCGATGCAGGATATCTATCAGATCCGCATACTGCCAAGTCTCAAACTGGCTACGTTTTTACGCATGGAGGAACAGCCATCTCTTGGAGATCAATGAAGCAGACACTCACTGCCACTTCATCAAACCATGCTGAAATCCTAGCCATTCATGAGGCTAGTAGGGAATGCGTCTGGCTGCGCTCCATGACTCAGCACATCCGCAGAGATTGTGGTATGGACGAAGACACACAGCCCACGGTGATGTATGAAGACAACGCGGCATGCATAGCTCAGCTCAAGGAAGGATATATCAAAGGAGATCGGACGAAGCACATTCTACCGAAGTTCTTCTCAACCTCAGACTGGCAGAAGGACGGCACTCTCAGCGTTCAGCAGGTCCGATCCAGTGAGAATTCAACTGACCTCTTCACCAAATCATTGCCTACTTCAACACACCGGAAGCTCGTCAAACAGATAGGAATGTATAGACTTAGAGATCTGCAGTGATGCTACAATCAGGGGGAGTAATGCGTGTTGTACTCTTTTTCCTTCACCATGGTTTTGTCCCACTGGGTTTTTTCTGGTAAGGTTTTAATGAGGCAACATTCCCCAGCGCATTATCGAGATCCCGATTGAGTAGCTGACCCGGTTCACTCGTCCAAGGGAGAGTGTTATAACACATATCATATATGGACTCTTATACCGGCCCATTAGGCCCATCAGGGCATTGTACTTAACCTAGATTCCCTATGTACTCTATATATACATTCCAGTGATTAATAAAGTTTCTAAGAAGTTTTCACAACAAAATCAAGTTATTTCCATTTCATCTGGTATTTTTCTTTTTAAGTTTTCGCTTTTTCTTTATTTGGTCTTACAGAGGAAAATCCCAAAAAAAGCTTGCTAATACCAAACAAGCCAAACTTAATTAATTTGAATTTGATTTATCACGCCACTAATCCACTTATCCAAAAGCTGCCTCAATCGAATGTATATAATAAAGCAGGTGGTTATTTAATAAGTTGTTTCAACATTGTAAAAGAAAATGGTTATAAATCTTAATTATTTGACCAAAAACGCAGTTGGCTATTTACTTTGTTTGTGTTTAGAAAGAAATCTCTATAATATTATAGCTCCCGGTTGCACCAAGTGATCAACAAACTTTTTTCTTTAATACAATTAATCAGCTTAAGTAAGTGTTTATCAATTTTCATTTTGTTCGTATATAAAAAAACAAGTCGAAAGAAAAAGCAAAACAAAAAAAGGTGAAGAACATGAGCAAAAGTAGTAAAAATTGAAAAATTAGGAAAAAAAAAGTAAGAACAAAATAAGAAACCTAAAATCAGGAAAAAAGGAATCAAAAGAAGCAAAGATAAGCAGAGAAGGTTTCCTCCATCATTGTTGACTCCCTTTAGAAGAACAACATACAACAATAAAGCTTTCTCTCTCTCTCTCCTTTCCTCAGATTCCAGATTGTCTTCTTGCCAAGATTGCTAAATCCTCATTCTACTCTTCGTTTCCAGCTTCCACCATTTTTTTTAGCCGTGATTCAGCTTCGGTCCTATCAGATTATGTAAATATTCTTCCCGATTCAACTCACTTAGCTTCAGATTCGATCTCCGTTCTAGAGCGATAGTATCGTTCCTGTGTACTATTTTGGCTGCGTTTGCGGTTTTTCCTCGCTCGCAATGGAGACTCCACCGGCGGAGGAGCTGCTGAAGAAGATACGGGAGCTAGAAGAAAGCCAGGAGCATCTGAAGCGTGAGATGTCGAAGCTCAAGGTATCGGCGGAGATTAAGCAGCGTTCGCATTCGATGTCGCCGCAACGGCCTGTGAGGAGGAACCATGGTGACGGAACTCCGATGTGGAGAAAGAGCGGCGCGGCGTCGTTCCGTCACGCTTCACCGCTGCGGAGGGAGAGCCGTGGGCATGCGAAAGCCGCCGGAGCTGGTGGCGAGGGACAATCGGCAGGCAAGTTCACCGATAAACAGTATTTGAATATTTTGCAGTCTATGGCACAAGCTGTTCATGTCTTCGATCTAAATGGGCAAATAATCTTTTGGTGAGTAGTTAGATTCTGTGATTCCACTTTTCTTTTTCTTTTGTTCTTTTCTATTTTTAGTTAATACATATTCGTCAGGACATTTCTGGGATCGAGGATGATCAGATGCAAGGATTGTAGATTTCATTCCTATAGTTTAGGAACGGTTTAAGGAGATGTGATTTCGTGGGTTGATAATGGTAGTTTTTGCTTAACTCGTTTTGTTTGGAATAGAAACAGACAATCTAGGTAGATATGTCCCAAGTGCTATTTAGATTCAAAATTCAATGGCATGGTTGTTCCAGGAACTCAATGGCGGAAAAGCTTTATGGCTTCTCAGCTGCAGAAGCACTTGGGAAGGATCCGATTGATATTCTTGTAGATGAACAGGACGCTGCGGTTGCACAAAATATCACTCGGCGTTGCGGCTGTGGAGAGAGTTGGACTGGTGAGTTTCCTGTCAAGAACAAAGCAGGAGACAGGTTTTCAGTCGTGACTACGATGTCTCCTTTCTATGATGATGATGGTTCTCTTATTGGGATCATATGCATCACAAATGATTCGGCACTCTTTCAAGACCCGAGAGTTACTCCAGCTAAGACAAGTGGGCAAGAAGGGGAGACGAGCTTTAGCAGGGCGACTAATAGTGTTGCATCCAAGCTTGGTCTTGATTCCAAAGAGACTGTTGTATCGAAACTTGGCCTTGATTCTCAGCAGCCTATACAAGTTGCTATTGCATCCAAGATATCGGATTTGGTTAGTTTGATTGCACGTTCTCATCTTTTAATATACTGTTGCATTGTTTGACTAGTGTAGTCAAAATTACAGGCATCCAAGGTGGGCAACAAGGTCAGGTCGAAAATGCAAGCAGGTGATAATTACGCTGCACACCCTGAGGGTGGAAGTGGGGACAGTCATCAGTCGGATCAAGGCTTCTTCGATGCTGCTCTCTCTGACCGGAGGGAGGATGCAGCAATAAGTGGTGCTAGCACACCTAGGGGGGATTTTATCCAATCTCCTTTTGGTGTGTTCATACATAGCGATGAGAAGTCTTCAAAGCCCTCCAGAGATTCCAGTGATGAAAATGATGGAAACTCTGTCTTCCCTAAGAAACTTGCCACAAAAGCTGAGGAATGGTTGGTAAAGAAAGGATTATCATGGCCATGGAAAGGGAATGAGCAAGAAGGTTTGGAAGGAAGACGTGCTCATTCTGTGTGGCCTTGGGTGCAGAATGAACAGCAGAAAGATCAGAGTCATCAAAGTAATTCCTTTCATAGTGTTAAGTCTGAAAGTAATAAGGCTGCCAATAACGAGGCTATGGGGTCTTGGTCTTCCTCTGTAAATGTGAACAGCACAAGCAGTGCTAGCAGCTGTGGAAGTACTAGCAGCAGTGTTATGAATAAGGTTGATATGGATAGTGACTGCTTGGACTACGAAATCTTATGGGAGGATTTGACAATTGGAGAACAAATTGGGCAAGGTCACGTACTCCTTTTGCGAATGACATATCCATTCTTCAAGACATCATACAGATTATGTGGATTTCTGGTCTCTGTTCTGCTAACATGCTCTGATAATTTCCTCTTTATGCATGCAGGTTCATGTGGAACTGTCTATCACGGTCTATGGTTTGGATCTGTACGTTCTTGCCTTTTGTTGACTTTGTAGAATATGCATTGTCGATTTTTACAAGCCTTAATGAGAAATCATGAACAAAAGATGCTCTTACTGAGAGTTGCTAATGTCACTGCAGGATGTGGCTGTAAAAGTGTTCTCCAAACAAGAATATTCAGAAGAGATAATAACATCTTTTCGACAAGAGGTATTGTGTTTATATCACTTCTTTAAGCATGTTTGGTAAAATGACAATTGATATTTAAATTGTTTTTAGTAAGTGACACCTGCCTTCTGCCTTTCATATTTTCGTTTGAAAAGTTACCAGCTAGCTACTCGTTCTAATTTTGAGGTATCTATGCTTTACTTGCTTGATTCTGAAGGTATCGTTGATGAAAAGACTTAGACATCCAAATGTTCTACTGTTTATGGGAGCCGTGACATCGCCTCAGCGTCTCTGTATAGTGACAGAGTTCCTTCCACGGTTCGGTCTCATTTCTTTGACTAATACTACACTTTCTTATGTGCTTTTTAAACTCCGGGACCAAAGCTCTGACTCACACTCTAAATCTATCAAAATAACATATGCAGTGGAAGTCTATTCCGTTTGCTGCAGAGGAACACGTCAAAACTGGATTGGAGGCGACGTATCCATATGGCATCGGACATTGTAAGTACTAGTCAAAATGATCCAGTTGTTTGTTAAGTATAGAAGCTTTTCTATTCTGGTTCTTCGTTGCATCTGTCTTGCGTATCGTTCTTTTCCACTCTTTGGTTCAGCCCCCGTACATCTCATCCAACATGTTACATATTTTATTTACATAATTCTTCCCACAGGCTCGTGGCATGAATTATCTTCACCACTGTAGTCCACCCATCATTCACCGTGATCTGAAGTCGTCAAATCTTTTAGTCGATCGAAACTGGACAGTGAAGGTATTGTTTCCATTGTTAGATTCATATAGTTTCCCTTAAAACTGACAAGTAATAACTATCCATCATGGCCTTTGGTAATTTTGATGAAGCTAAAAAAAGATACTTTTATTCCTACAAAATACTGTCCACTTTCATCTGATATCAGAGGTTACATGATTTCAGCGAACGAATTGGACATGCATGTCTCCAATAGAAATTCCATTTCATTTGTGACACGGGTTGAGAATGTTAGCCTAGGTACAAAAAGAATGTTATTGGGTCTAGTTATTCCATTGTGAGAGCTGGGAAGCTGTATGAGAAAACATCATCTGATTGATAAAATTCGACTTGTTAGAGCTGAAAGCAAAATGTAAAAACCAAATAAAGAATAAAAGATATTCTGAACAAAAAATAAAGCTTTAAACAATGACAAGTCTTTTGTGAATACACCAGAAAAGAGAGGCTTGGAATTTTATTGCAGAAGTAGAAACTAGAATTGACCTGAAGAAAAGCTCTGTTTTTCATAGTTAACTTACTGTGTCATCTCAAACAGGTTGCTGACTTTGGTCTTTCGCGTATCAAGCATGAGACGTACCTCACTACGAAGACTGGAAGGGGAACGGTATTCAACATAGACTCTTACCGAACTGATTCCTCTTTTTTTGTTTTTTTTATGACGTCCATTCTCTCATGATGAATTACATTGCTTTTTACCTGTTTTGAAGCCTCAATGGATGGCACCGGAAGTTCTTCGAAATGAGGCTGCTGATGAAAAGTATAGTCTCATTTTGTGTTGGGTTAAGTTCTTTTGCTTCTTGCTTTTCTAGCCTTCATCTCTAACGATGCTCCTCCTACTCTTTAAACTGCAGGTCTGACGTTTACAGCTTTGGAGTAGTACTATGGGAGCTTGTGACTGAGAAGATTCCGTGGGAAAATCTAAATGCTATGCAGGTATAATTTTCACATTTAGGAAAAAAATGTCAAGAATTGTCCCCATAGGAAACTAGACTAGGGAAATCTGAAATTTGGTCATATCTTAAAGCTATGCAATGTCATAGTCCACGGAAGAATCTCGATTTTACAAATACTGCAGCTGTTTGATTGCTATTATAATGCATATACAGTAAAACCTCTATAAATTAATAATGTTGGGACCATGATATTTTATTAATTTATCGTGATATTAATTTATCTATAAATTAATAATTATTAATTTGTAGAAAACATTTGTTTTCCGCATATAATTTTTTAAAAAGTTCTTTGGAATAGTGTTATATTTCCAAATTTTAACAAATCTCATAATATATATATTATGATTAACAATCATAACTATCGCAATAAAATAGTTTTTAACACCATATTGGATCGCCCATGTAAATATATATATGTTTCATAAGTTTAAAATTTATAAAAGCCTATGGTTACTATCACTATTATTGATGATAAAATTAAAGATAATAGTACAACACATTTAAAAACATTTACATTTGAGAAAATCAATTATCACATCAAAAAAATCATCATAAATTTTAAATGTATATAGTAAAACAGCAATAAAAACTAATGATATAATAATTAGAGAGATGAGAACCAATAAAATCTCAACTTTAAATAAAAACAAAGACATTAGTCATATTTTAGAATATTATATTTACATATATTTGCATAAATTTATATAATTATTAATTTATGTTTTTGTTGGGACCATTTATTTACATAAGAGTTTCAAAAAAAATTATTATCTTATTATCTTATCGAATTTGATGGATTTTTACATTGGCCTGACTTGGAACTAGTAAAATTTATTAATTTATAATGATTATTAATTTATCGAGTATTAATTTATAGAGGTTTTACTGTAGTTTTAATCAACCCCATAAATAAGCTGTACTCAGTAAAGTATTGTTAGGAAACCATACTAGCCATTTGCCTTTTTATGAATTAGAGGTCTTACCGCAAAACATCCCTTCTGCTTAGGAAAGTTTGCATTTTCTGTTTCCTCTTAGTTCCTGTATGTATAATCTCCGCATGCACAAGTGAGCCAAATATGAAGAGAAGTCTATTTAGGATACTTGCAGGTGATTGGAGCTGTGGGGTTCATGAACCAGAGGCTTGAAGTCCCCAAGGATGTTGATCCTCAGTGGATTTCTCTGATGGAAAGCTGCTGGCAGAGGTACGTCTAACATATATAACATATTCAGAAAATATCCTCATTGTATGTTTTGGTCTTTGATAGTAGCATAAAGGATGAACCAGTAACCTATATGCCACACTCTGATTTTACTTCCCTTCCTTTATAGTATTCTTTCACCGAATACCACCACGTACAGTAAGGAATGATTAGGTGTTGTTGAATTGAACTGTGATTGCCAAGAGCCAAGATATACATTTATCACTTTTCACCTAAAGAGATAGCTAACAAAAGTTCTTACGCTCTCTCACAGTTGTGTTTTTATTTATATATCTATGAAGCAGCAGCTAATATGAGTAAGATATATGTGCAGCGAACCACAGCGTAGACCGACTTTCCAAGAAGTTATGGACAGACTAAGAGAGCTTCAAAGAAAATACACGATACAGTTCCAGGCAGCTCGTGCAGCATCAATAGACAACTCTTCCCTCAAGGAAAAATAAATTTTGAAACCCACGGAGCAGAATCTGATTCGCATTGAAGAAGACAAAGAAGAAAAAGCTAAGCTACAGACGCAGAAAAAAAGTTCTTGAGTTTGTGTGTTGAAGCGCAATGAAGAGAAGCAGCAAGAAAGAAGCTTTAGTAAGCTCGATCGGATAGTCTCTCTCTTCATTGTGAGAGGCAAGATTCTTCTTATGGAATTCGTTTCAAAACGTCATGTGCTTGCGAGGCGAGCTAGAGAGGATACATATCTAATTATGCCCGAGGCAGGCCCTGTTTTGTTAAAGAAGTGTCCTGTACATGTGAAAAAAACGGGAATGACTCAAAGATTTAAAACACTGATTTGAGTAAATATTGTCACATTTTATTGGATGATTCCCTTGCTATTGTTTGTGTGTTTTGAGTCTGAGGTTGTTCTGTTTCTTTGCTCAAACTGTCAAACACGTAATAGAAGAAACCCCGAAAATCGTTTAACATGAGCTCAAAATATTCAGTTATCACAAGCTACAAAGTTTAAGATTGGAAGAATTCTTTTTTTATTTCATGAAAATAAACTTTATGTTACATAGGAGATTATATAGCAAAAGGATTTCCTAATCTAAATATATATCCCATTAAATAATAAGTATACAATATACTTAATATTCATACGGTGAATCTTCTAAAACTCTTTTGATTCTTCTCATATCTTCATTAAATATTTTCCTTTTTTTAATAATCTTTGGTTTATATATTCCTTTTCTTTTTATGATTCTGGATCTATTTTTTTCCATTTAATGTAATCATAATTTTTTTTGTTTTTTTGTTTTTACTTTTAGATAATGGACCAGTTATAAATTTGTTTTTGTTAATATTATGTGTTTAAATATACTATTTGTCAAAATCTGATGACATGTGTGATTATCATGCGACTTATTAATTTTAAAACATCATTTTTATATATAAACTAAATTTTATAATTAAATAGATCAAAATCCATAAAAAATACATGTTTATAATTAAATTTTAATAATTCCTAAAAAATTAAAATATCTTTATAAATAAAATTTATGATAGCTTCTAAATTTAAATTCTGTATTTTCTTTAAATTTTTCAACTTTGATTTGACATATGCGAATTATTTTTGTTATAAAATTCTATGTTATATAATTAGATTTATTTATTCTAAGCAGAAATATAATTTTTCATTTTTAGTAAAATATTTAGTTTTTATTGTTTTAAATTTTTATTTATTGTTTAATTTCTGTATTCTAATATAAAATCTATTTTTTTAATTTCCTTAATCTAAACATAAATACAATTATTATTTTTACCCTTTTGGATTAAAATTTTATTAAACGTTTATTTTTATTATTAATAATAAATATTAAATATAATGAAAATTTAGATGTATTAATATTTTATTGAAAAATTATTAAATATGTGTTAAAATTTGATCGATTGATTTGAGAAAAGTTTTAATTATGCGATTTAACAACTTTGACAAATCCTCTTTGGTATAATAAGATAATATATAAAAGATTTATTATTAAAAATTCTTATGAGCGGATGTCATGGGTGAAAATCTTGTTATAAATGAATTTAATTTTTCATAAATATATAAAAAATACTAAATAGTAAAGGTTAAGAAAAACTATAAAAATGTAAAATTCAAATCGTGTTATAACACATATCATATATGGACTCTTATACTGGCCCATTAGGCCCATCAGGGCATTGTACTTAACCTAGATTCCCTATGTACTCTATATATACATTCCAGTGATTAATAAAGTTTCGAAGAAGTTTTCACAACACGTTATCAGCACGATAAGACTCTCTGAGCGAAAAACCCTAATAAATCCGGCCACCACCAAAACCCTAAAAGCAAGTCGAAACTTAAAAGACGCATATCTTCCAAACCGTGAGGAACCAGAAGACTATCTACATATCAAATCGAAGCCCTCGACGAGACGAATCTACTGGTGAAAACCGTTTGTCGATCCAACGTCGGACGCGCCCTCACGCACACTTACAGTACACGACGATCAACCGAAAAAAAAAAAAAAACCAGATCCGAGTTTTTCCTTCTTCAACCAGCAGCTTCTCCAGTTTTGGTGATCAATCCTTGGAATTTGTAGCGGCTAACTGAGGTCTATTAGCTCCCAGTTTCATTAGCCTGTCAGAAATCCAAAGGTGGAAAAGCACACCAGCAAATGGAAACCATAGTCGTAGATAGTGGATCCAGCCACACTATCTTAAGAAACAAAAGTTACTTCATAAACCTAACCTATCAAACCGCAAATATTAGCACCATCGCGGGTCCCTCAAACCTTATCGAAGGATATGGCCATGCCTATGTGTTGCTATCAAATGGCACACAACTTGAAATACCAGATGCTCTATATTCTCCTAGTTCGAAGAGAAATCTTCTGAGCTTCAAGGATATAAGACAGAATGGTTTCCACATAGAAACCCAAGGTCAAGGGAACAAAGAATCCCTCCTAGTCACTAAAACCGTAGACGGCCATAAACAAATCCTCGAAACCATACCCGCGCTCTCTACTGGACTTTACCATGCTAAAGTCAGTATGATTGAAGCTAATACCACTCTCAAAGCCCGGTTTACTGATTATACTATTTGGCACGACCGGCTCGGTCATCCCGGTGCAAATATGATGCGTAAACTAATTCAAAACTCTCAAGGGCATACCCTCAAAGAAAACCGAGCTTATCCTCAACACCTCATGTGCACAGCTTGTTCTCAAGGCAAATTGATCACTCGGCCTTCACCAGTTAAAATCTCTAAACAAACACTTCATTTCCTAGAAAGAATCCAGGGCGATATCTGTGGACCTATACATCCATCTTCCGGACCATTCCGGTACTTCATGGTCCTTATAGACGCATCGACCCGTTGGTCATATGTTTGTCTCTTGTCCTCTCGGAACCAAGCCTTCGCTAGGTTCTTGGCCCAAATCATAAAATTACGGGCCCATTTCCCTGACTTCCCACTAAAGACTATCCGCCTTGACAATGCTGGTGAATTTACCTCACAAGCGTTTAATGACTACTGTATGGCCATGGGGGTAACCGTGGAACATCCTGTAGCACATGTCCATACTCAAACTGGATTGGCTGAATCATTCATTAAACGCATTCAATGGATAGCCCGACCATTACTCATGAGATCAAAGCTCCCGGCCTCAGCATGGGGACATGCAGTATTACATGCTGCTGAACTCATACGCATCCGGCCATCTAGAGAACACAAATATTCCCCATCCTAACTACTCTCGGGTCATGAGCCAGACATCTCCCATCTCAAAACATTTGGGTGTTCAGTATATGTACCCATTGCTCCACCACATCGAACCAAAATGGGACCTCAAAGAAGGATGGGAATATATGTTGGTTTTGACTCTCCCACCATCATAAGATATCTCGAGCCAACCACTGGAGATCTCTTCAAGGCCAGATATGCGGATTGCCAATTCGATGAATCGGTATATCCCTCTTTAGGTGGTGAGACAAACAAGCTGGTCAAAGATCTTTCATGGAATCAAACATCATTAAATTGGCAAGATCCTCGGACTCTAGAATGTGATTCAGAGATCCAAAAGATTATTCATTACCAAAAGCTAGCTAATCAATTGCCAGATTCCTTTGCTGACCCGACCAAAGTAACCAAATCGTACATCCCAGCTTGTAATGCACCAGTACGAATAGCTGTCCCAACGGGACAGACCCAAGTTGCTACAGAGTCTGCACCACGTCTCAACGGGGCAGACCTCTCGGTTCCAAAGATAAGAATCCCCGGAAATCAAAGAAAGGTGCAATAACCGAAACCGGGATTCCTGCAATATCAGACATAGCCGCGGCTGAGACTCAATCTAATGAACCCTCAATGGAAGTTCGGGACGCCGAATCTCCAGGTTCAGAAGATAACAATGAGATCTCCATCAATTACAATATGTCCGGAATACAATGGAATCGAAAAGAAGTCGACTTAAATGCACTCTTTGCATACAAAGTAGCACTTGATGTTGCGCTCACGCAAGAGAATCTAGAACCCACGTCAATAACACAGTGTACACATCGAACAGATTGGCTAAAATGGAAAGAAGCCATAAACGTGGAGTTAAAGAGTCTCAAACTCAGAAACGTGTTCGGTCCGATCATCCGGACCCCATCACACATCAAGCCAGTGGGCCACAAATGGGTCTTTGTGCGCAAAAGGAACGAACTCGGTGAAGTCGTTCGATACAAAGCACGGCTTGTAGCACAAGGATTCTCACAGAGACCCGGAATCGATTATGAGGAGACTTATTCTCCAGTGGTGGATGCAACAACATTCCGATTCCCCATAAGTCTGGCCATAAGAGAAAATCTTGATCTGCGGTTAATGGATGTTGTAACCGCATATCTCTATGGGCCCCTGGACAACGAAATATATATGAGACTCCCAGATGGCATTGAACTAAAAGACAAAAATGCATCTCGAGATCAATACTGCATCAGGCTGAACAAATCCTTGTATGGACTGAAACAAAGTGGGCGTATGTGGTACAACCGCCTCAGCGATTACCTCATCAAAGAAGGCTACAAAAATGACCCCATCAGTCCATGCATCTTCATCAAGAAGTACTCAAACAAAGGATTTGTAATCATAGCAGTATACGTGGATGATCTAAACATCCTCGGAACATCTGGTGAGATCTCCCAAACAGTCGACTGCTTAAAAGCAGAATTCGAAATGAAAGACCTAGGCAAAACAAAGTACTGTTTGGGATTACAACTTGAGTACATCAAAGGAGGAATCCTTGTGCATCAATCGGCTTATATCGAAAAGGTACTCAAGCGATTTAATATGGACCAAGCTCACCCATTGACCAGCCCAATGGTAGTTAGAAGCTTAAGTGATGACCCTCTTGGTCCCAAAAAGGATGATGAAGAAATCCTTGGTCCTGAAAAGCCATACCTCAGTGCTGTAGGAGCGTTAATGTACCTGGCTAGTCACACTAGACCAGACATATGTTTCGCCGTGAACCTCCTCGCTCGATATAGTTCATCTCCAACTCAGAGGCACTGGAACGGTATAAAACATCTCCTAAGATACCTTCGAGGTACTCAAGACTTAGGACTCTTCTATACTAACCAAAATAAAGATGGGTTAGTCGGCTTCGCCGATGCCGGATATCTATCAGATCCGCACACTGCCAAGTCTCAAACTGGCTACGTTTTTACGCATGGAGGAACAGCCATCTCTTGGAGATCAATGAAGCAGACACTCACTGCCACTTCATCAAACCATGCTGAAATCCTAGCCATTCATGAGGCTAGTAGGGAATGCGTCTGGCTGCGCTCCATGACTCAGCACATCCGCAGAGATTGTGGTATGGACGAAGACACACAGCCCACGGTGATGTATGAAGACAACGCGGCATGCATAGCTCAGCTCAAGGAAGGATATATCAAAGGAGATCGGACGAAGCACATTCTACCGAAGTTCTTCTCAACCTCAGACTGGCAGAAGGACGGCATTCTCAGCGTTCAGCAGGTCCGATCCAGTGAGAATTCAGCTGACCTCTTCACCAAATCATTGCCTACTTCAACACACCGGAAGCTCGTCAAACAGATAGGAATGTATAGACTTAGAGATCTGCAGTGATGCTACAATCAGGGGGAGTAATGCGTGTTGTACTCTTTTTCCTTCACCATGGTTTTGTCCCACTGGGTTTTTCCTGGTAAGGTTTTAATGAGGCAACATTCCCCAGCGCATTATCGAGATCCCGATTGAGTAGCTGACCCGGTTCACTCGTCCAAGGGGGAGTGTTATAACACATATCATATATGGACTCTTATACCGGCCCATTAGGCCCATCAGGGCATTGTACTTAACCTAGATTCCCTATGTACTCTATATATACATTCCAGTGATTAATAAAGTTTCGAAGAAGTTTTCACAACAAATCGTGTATTTTTATATGTTTTTTTTTTGTTGTTATCAATTCAGATCTTCCCTACAACCCAAAAAAGGAAAAGAAAAAAAAAATCAGATCCTTCCTTATCCTACTTGTTTTTGGTGTATCAGTTAATAGCTTATAAAAAGGGATATACAGTATCTCTTACCGATCTATCGAAACCATCCGAAGAAAAAAACCAAACCTTAAGCCGATGTCCAATTTAGAAGAGCCACTGTGTTATAAGAGCAAGGAGGAGCAATCTCCGTTACTGTCGCTGCCAGATGATGTAGCTCTGGGTTGCCTGACTCGAGTCTCGAGATCGGACCACGCGGCTTTGTCTCTCTTTTCCAAGAGTTGTTGCTATCCAAGAGTTATTGCTATCCAAAGAAAAAAAACCAACTTTAAACCGATGTGCGATTCCGAAGAGCCACCGTATAAGAAGAGTAAGGAGGAGCCGTCTCCTTTATCGACTCTGCCAGATGATGTGGCTCTGAGCTGCTTGGCTCGAGTTTCCAGATGGGACTACGCGGCCTTATCTCTCCTCTCTAAGAGTTATCGCTCGTTAATGGCTTCGCCTGAGCTCTACCAGATGCGATCGCTGACGGGTCGCACCGAATCTTACGTCTACGTATGCTTACGCACCCCTCCTGTCCCAAATCCACGCTGGTATATCCTCCGCCGTAGAAAAATCTCCTCCGATCTGATACCGATCCCTTCGTTCCCTTCTCAATCTCGGGAAGGATCCTCCGTGGTGGCGCTGGATTCGGCTATCTATGTAATCGGTGGATTGATAAAAGGCAAACCCATTTCGGATGTATTGCTTTTGGATTGTCGGACTCACACGTGGCGCCACATCCCTTCCATGGGAGTTGCGCGAGCTTACCCGGCTGCTGCCGTCGTAGAAGGAAAGATTTACGTTGTAGGAGGCTGCAAGTTCAAAGATTATTCCTTGAGCTGGGGAGAGGTATTCGACCCAAAGACACAAACTTGGGGTTCTTTGCCGCCGATACCGTTTCGGAAGAGACGCCAAATGTATATTCACGACTGTGTGGTGAGGGATGGGAAGGTTTACGCAGTGGATGGAGCGGAAAGAACTACCTACTACTCGCCCGGGGACGGTAAATGGGGAATAGGGAATCTTGGTGAAGTCACAGGGGCTAGAAGGGATTGGTGTATGATTGATAATTTGCTCTACTCTCTTAGTAAACATGGGAGAATATTTTGGTGTGAGCAAGAGGAGTTGGATTGGCGCCAACCAGAGGGTATGCATTGGTGGAAGGAAGTGAAGGGCTTAGAGGTTCTCAATGAGAATCTCTCTCGTTCCAGACTGGTCCACTTTGGTGTGCAGAATGTGGAGATATACAACAGAGCTAAGCTTGAGTTCGATGAAATCCCAGAGTTGGCAGTTTTATTACCTGGTGCCAGACTGAGCAACTCTGGTGGCAACATTTTGCTCTTTTGGGACGAGATGATAGGGAATCTTCAGCAGATTTGGTGTGCAGAGGTTTCCTTGGAGAGACGCCAAGGAGGCGAGATTTGGGGCAACATTGAGTGGTCTCATGCTGTTATGACCGTTGATGTTGATCCTTTCTTAGATCGCTATAAGGTTTTGCATTCTGTTTCTGTCACTCTTTGAGCTTGCTTCATCCGTTGATGTTGATACTCAAAATCTTACTTTTGTATTATCTATGCATCTCCGCTCTATATTATCGTCAGTGAACTGAATAAGTTGTTCGAGTGTCTCTTGTCTTATTTGATCTTCTGCGAGTTGATTTTTCTGTTTGTTCACAGACACTTCATTCCGTTTTGATAAATACTGCAACACATGCTCTGAGATTTTCTTATAGATTTCCTGATATTTGTTATTTTTTCCTAAATCCGTTCTGCTGAAGCATCAGAGATTCAAGGATGGAAACTTGCTATATATGATTTTACGGATGAAGTTCTTTGATGCAAATTGACCTTAATTACAAAATCCTATTTATCTGTTCCTAACTTGTCTAATATTCCATGTGTAAAGATTACCTCTGGTTCAACATACTCGTGACCAGGAATTCAAAGCTCATTGCTTGATTTCTCTTGTTCCTTTTTTTTTTGTTACAACTTTGGCGTAACACTTGGAGCAGAGAGCATGTTGACACCCCTTCTGGTGCAGAGAGTCCTATCTGTGAAGAAGAGCTTCTAGAACGAAATTTGGCTTCAGATATTTCGGTAATCTAGATTAGATGATAATTTCGTATGGTCCTTCGACTTCTGATCCTTATTGCAATCCCTCTGAAGTTGGATAGAGTTTATTTGCTCAATATAAACTGAAAATCGACTAAGCGCTGACCTCTGGGTTACCTGCTAGTCCTGTGAATCCTTTGTCTAGCAATGCTGCTCAAATTCTCCCATTGTTATAGAATCTCCTGCTCCAGAATGAAATCCAAAGGGTTCATTGCCATTTCAAAATGCTTTTTGTTGATGTCCACACATAAATGTCGTTTAGATATTCATCTTCAGGTAGTCTCACACTAATCTTTTTTTTATTGGCAGAAAAGATTAATCGGATTAGTTCAACAACTGCTGGTAAGTTTTCTGTTCTGTAAGCAGATTTTTGCATCTTCTCTGTTTTAGGAGTTTCATTGATCTTGGTTTGTACAGACAAGTAGATACGGAAGGCGGGCAGGTTGGGTTTGCTTCTCACTTTGCTAATGACATATATAGCATATATGCATAGAGAGGAAGTTGTGTGAGGACAGAAATTAGAGCCTTGAGCTCTAAATTCACAGATATCAACGGAGACATATATCTATCTTCTGAGGTTCACTTCTTGGAGCAGAGGTAATGAGATCACTCTCCAAAAGCTTCAGACAATAACATGAGTCTTTGAAAGGACAAAAATTCTGCAATTGTCACCTTGGAGCATGGGGAATACCTTTTTAATACTCTTACGAGTCAACAATTATCCATCTTCCAAATAGTTTTTTTCTTTTGTTTTGGGTTCATTCCAAAAGTGAAACTAATGATTGATTGTTTTATTGGTTATAAATGCTACGGGGTGAAAAAAGCTTGAAGAGGAAGATGAGAATCTGAAAAATAGCACGCTCAGGTATGTGACTTGTAAAGATAGCCACACTCACATATCATCATCCTCGTCTTCTATTAATCTATTACATCATCATCATCACCATTTCTAGAAGTTTCCTAAAAATATAGTTTAATCATATTTCAATGAAAATGACCAAGTGCATTATGGCGAAAAACAGTTAATTCGCATTTTAGCAGGAAACTGACGAAAATCGTAACTTCTTTGAAAAAAATTAACGGACCGATAAAAATTTGAAATTTTGTTTTTACAACGAATATTGCAGAATATGTTTTAGTAAAACAAAAATAGTGGAATTGCATCTTAACGGTAGCTGAAATGCATTTTGATGGATGTTGGATTTAGTTGCGATTTGGCATAATCACATAATTATTAAAATTAGTTCATCCAACTTTGATCGCATTATCCGTATCTGTTAATTCCAAGACGTGCAATGAATATTGTCAGGGGTATGTCGACAAGGCGTATCTTCCAATGCAGGCTATATGCTTCAGAATCCATTTGAGCTTTTACAAGATCATGTAAAATCGGTTCTTGAGGAATGAGGAGGACATTGATATGTTCAAGCTCTTGAATAATATTATGACACAGAGTTCGATAATTCGAAAGGATCAATTTTTACTTCAATTTACAAGTATGTAATTGTAGTTGAGTTATGTTTAGTGCATAAACGGTTGATCGAATCGTGCCTAACCAATGGTACAATGTCAGGTTTTCTTAAGATTTAAGACGTAACCGGCTGGTTCGTGGTCTTCGCTTTTGAGATATGAATCTCTTTTTCGGTTAAGGAAGGAAAGCTGGCCAAAATGTTGAATTGTACATGCATATATTTCTATTGATGATATGTTTAACTTTTGGGAATCAAATATTAAACTACAAAAAAGTATACCTCTATTTTAATTAATTTTATATTTTTCACATTTTTATGAATTAAGATGACACGAGGGCATTATAATTTACTTTAGCTTTATAAAACAGAAGACAGCTTTTATTCACAACTTTAGAATATGTAACAAAAAGATCGAATTACAAGTATGTAATTGTAGTTGAATCATGTCAGTGCATAAAACGGTCCTAGATCAAATCGTGCCAAACCAATGGTACGATTTCAGGTATCTTATGATTTAAGACAAAACCGGCCGGTCGTGGTCCTTCTTCTGTTCTTCAAGACTGTTTTGTTTGTTTCTTTTCTTCTGCATAGAGAGAAAGAGATCATTTTTGGAATCTCAGTCATCTGGGAAAAATGGTGGCTCGGAAGTTTATTCATCCGCCACCGAGATTTGAGCTTTAATATCGATTACGACACTGAAAATGGCCTTGAGGTCTCTCTCACTCTCTCTCTTTCTTCCAATTCATATTCGTCACCGATTCGATTTCGTGATCTTCCGCCACAAATCGATGCTGTCTTGTTTCTTCTCTGCAGGTTTTAGGATATCAAATATTCTCCCTCACTTTTGTTCCTCCTGATGAGCAAAAGGTACTTCTTTTAGTTTTTCGTTTTTCCTGGTTCGGTGATGGATGCAAACTCTGATGATTTCTGTTATCTAATTGTTCAATTTGTGGGCGATAGATCGTTGCGGAAGATGATGATGATCGAGTGGTATTGGTATCGGATGAGACTGATCTCACTTCTATATCCGATAAGCTTCGATTGGTCTCAGCTGGGGGAAACTCTGAGGACAAGTCAGAAGGAACCTCTGGTAAGAGCGAGAAATCCGATGCGGACATGGTGAAATCAGACGAAGAGTTGGCACGAATGTTGCAGGTTTTTTTATTAGCAGTCGTATCAATGTTGAATGTAATTCTGGCTGCTCTTTTCATTTGGGTCTCCTACTTACAGGCAGAGGAAGACGCGATGATGTTTCAACAGTATGTTGCTGCAAAAGATAGCAGCGAACTCGAGAGGAGGATTGGGATTTATGTCAGCCAAGTCCTTATGGTGATAGACTAGAGTTCTTTGAATCTTTTTTCTACAAGAATTTTGTATATGTGTTGGATGTCTGACTGTAATATCTGTTTCAGTATGAAGATCCAGTCAGCCAAGAAGCTGCTCGAAAGACCGTTCCTATAGACGAGCTCGAGGAGAAAGCTTTGGTTTCTCTGGCCAAGGTTTGAGCTTATATTCACCGATGAATAGAAGTAAAAGTTTTGATATTGAAATCCTTGATGAAATTTAGAATCAAAGGTTTTAGGTGGAGTTTTACTTGAGCTTTAGATCTTACATGAGAGTTTTAACTGATCCATGTTTCTAACAAACATTTAGGAGGGGAATTTTGAGCCATCGAAACATGAAAAAGACTACGCGTTCCTGCTTCAGCTACTTTTCTGGTTCAAAAAATCCTTCAGTTTTTTCTGAACACCCTTTTGCTTGTCTTTTAGGACTTCTCAGTTTGTCTCTCTGTGCAGCATTTTTATTTGTAAGAATATGTAGTAGTTTCAAATAACCTCTTCCTCTGTTGTTTCCTAGGTGATAATGCAGATGGGTCAATGAACCTTCGTGTGACTATTGTGGAAACAAAACCATAGGCCAGGGGATGGGAAACCCACTTACCTCAGAGCTTGCTTATGGAGCAAATCGAGTTGAACTATATGGGTATGTGAATTACTTTGCAAGCTCTGCGTAGATTCTTTTGCGCGAAATGTAACATGTGTAACATGTTTATTCTGAATTCACGGCCTTTATTCTAGGAGAAATTGTAAGACTGTAAAAACTGAATCATTCCTATTATATCTAGTGTACTGCATTGAGACAAGAATTACTCGATTTTTTACAGCAATTTTGTTTATTTTCTGTTGGCTAACTCTTTGGGCTTACTGTTTTGTGGTTATACTATAGCTTATAAAGGTGTACCTCTTGTCCAACAATTACTCGATTCCCTCGGTACAATGATCCGCTTAAGGTAACTATATAGCTTGTACATTTGAAGATATAATATAGTTTAGACTATATTGACAGGTTCCATTTTTCTTCCATGTTCATGCAGCTTGTAGAAACAAAGAGATGTCGTTGCGGGGAGTGGGCCAACTGCTTTACGCTATACTGCCGCTCGTTTGGTATTCTGCTAACTAACATCGTCACTTCCCGCAAATTTGCTGGTACTGTTTTTCTGTTTGTTATGTGTTTTTGTAATAATTTTATTCATTTACAGAGAATGGACTTCACAGATCACGTCCGGACGTAGTGCTTCTCTCACTCATTGGGAAGGTAAACTTCATTTGCCAAACAAATGTCTATTGATTGCCTTTGTAGGAACTTTCAAACGTGAAGCAATTTCAAGCGAATAATTTCTCCCTTTTTGTTTTTCTGCAGATGGATCCATCTTGACCCTTGTGAAGGAGTGCATGACAAACCCATGCTATATGAGAAAGGGTAAGTTTTCTTTCTTTGAGCAATCCCCATAATGGACTCCCATATTCTCACAAAATCTAGGCCTTGTCGATGGGGTAGAAATTTAATTATGTTCTTTCTTTGAGCAATCCCCATTTTGTTATTGTTATTGAATTATGTTATTACGACTTTCGGAGTTGTCTCGAGCCAATCAAGTATGGGAGCCCGGAGGATCAGTGGTTAAACATGTTCAGTGGGTTTTGTTAAAGAAGGTTTACACGCGTGGTAATGTGTGGAGGTCTGCTAGAGAAAATTTTCATCAGAAGTACAGTGAGGCAGAAAATAAGAAACTAAGAAATCTCAAAGATGATGTTGATAAGGTTAAGAACAGTTTCTCAAGAGATGTTCTGGTCACATTAATCTTGTCTATGGAGGTATGTAGGACGGGTAAAGATTATGGGTATATTCATGACTTTGAGCTGGACCATATTCATTCCATTGGCGAAGATGAGCTTGTGTGTTGTGTTGAAACTACTGAATTACTACAAGCACGAGATTGGGTTAATTCTGACATGTTTTTGAGAGCAAGACATTATCATGCTAAGGGAGCCTTGCTAGGAAATTTGGAGCAGTGTAAAGTCTGGTGTTATCTTCTCAGAACACATTGTAAGCAAGCTGGGGTGGTGAACAAAAACGATTGCAGAATCATTGAAAAAGCTGGGGAATTTTTCATCTTTGTGGCGATTTACGAGCACATGGAGACAGCTTGTGTTCGACTGAGAATGGGTTTAACTGGAGGCACACTCCACAGTTTTGGAGATAGAAGAGTGCAAACAGGGCCTAAGCTACCATTACATTCTGGTGTTGCTTGGGTTGTTGAGGTAAGCAAGAAGATGACAGGAACAGCAAGAACGAGGGAGTATTTTGAGAATCCTTCAGCGTCAATCTTTACACGTGGAGTGTTCCACTGTCCGAGACCACCAGGGCGATCATTTGACGAAGTGCGTTCCTGGTTTCTGTTTGTGACTGCAGTGCTGGTTAGTTGTGACTCGTGACTATAGTAAGAGCATTAAAGGACCTGTAAGTTGGGCTTCTTCATTGGATTAGTCAATCAATTAATCATAATTCATAACCAACAATTATCTTCCTCTCCTCTTCTTTCTCTCGTCCTCTTCCTCTACTCTTCTTCTACCTCTTCGCTTATCAGTTTCTTTCTCCGCACTTCCTTCTCCTTCGTTACGAATCTTGTTGATCTTAACTTGTTCGTCGCAATGAACATGGTGATTCCAGTCTCTAAAAAGAATTTACGTGTTTTGCCATTAACCTTTAATTTGCATGGTTATTAAAAGCTTTTAGTCCACGTTGTCATCTTTTTTCTCCTTGTATCCTTCACATTCACCTCTCTCCACTTTTTCAAACATATGGTGGAGAGGATACTTTCCATGGAACATCCCGTGATTATGGAAATAACCGTTATGATAGTTTCCATATATAGTCTACCGTGGAGTTTCAGGTATGATCGGCTATATGATCAAACTTATATGGCTACATATCAAGAAAAAATTGTTCCTTATTTTTTCTCGTAGATTCCCACATTTTGACTCATTCGTCACCAAACCTAGTTGTGACTTACTCATCCCTAACGATTCTTTTAAAGAAACAAAAGAATATCGTTATAATCCAACCACCAATTTTCCAAATTTCAACAATGCAATTTTACATTTTGATACCAGAATTTTTGTCTTGTGACTCATAAACCTTTAGTTTTGGTTATCAACATGAGTGAGTGAGGCCTTAAGCCCACAATTTAAGTGGGGGCTTAGTGAGGCTCTAGCTAATTCGTTAAACGACGTCGTTAGACTGCTTCTGATTCGACTCAGAACGACGTCGTGTTGCTGATCACTTGGTCCGTCGCTCGCTGGTTTCACTCTCGTCCCTAAGCCGACAGATTCGAAAACACAAGTTGGAGGGGCGTTTTAAAACCCTAAATCGCGAAAAAGGAAACGGAGATTCCGGTAACGCAGATGTCGTCTTCTTCTCCGAGTGGCAGCGGTGGCGATTTGACTGAGAGAAGAGGGATTCCCGCCGCTAAATTCATCCAAGATGTCGACACTTACCTCTCGCAGTCCGGCCTCGATTCTAATTCTGCTCTCGCCTTCCATCAAGAAAGGTTTCTCCTTTCATTTCTCCTCACATCAGTTCTCAGTTAACTACGCATTTACTTGGCTTCTTCTTCTTTGCTCGATTCCAGATCTACTGTCATGATCCAATTACACTAGCTTGATTGAATCCTGAATCATTCCGTCACGCTCATATTGCGAGCATAGTAGGTTGTATGTAGCTTGTACTCGTTAATGATTTTTTTTTCCTTGTGTGATTCTGTTTAGGCTTCAGCAATATAAAGTTGTTGAAATGAAGCTTCTTGCCCAGCAAAGGGATCTTCAGGTTCACTTCTCTTCTTTTATAAGTATATATGATGAGTGGTAGTATTTTCTCTAAGCTCTTACGATGGATGTTTATGTTTTCAAGTTATCTTCTTAACTTAGTAACTTGATGATATGTTAACAGTTTTGATAAATTGGCAGGCTAAAATCCCAGACATTGAGAAGTGCTTAGAGGTTGTTGCCACTTTGCAAGCAAGGAAGGGTACTGGTGAGGTTCGTTGTTAATTTTCAACAATCTCTAGTAATCATACTTAGATAGCCTTGGTTTTGCATAAATGTTGTTCTGTTTTTACGTTTAATTTTGATCTTGTGATCAGTATCTTGCTGCTATTTTTGAGATTGTTGGTGGCCAATTGTAAACGTTGTTTGAACTTCTGAATCCAGAATCCTGACTTTTAATTTCATACGGTTGAACTTGGTTGTGCTTTGATTCTTTACCGATGTTTATTTGCCAACTTTGCGTCCATGTTAAGATTTTCCTCTTGTCTTTGCGCGATTCAGGCATACTCAAAACTTTTCTTATAACCTGATAAGCATGCTTGCAATTGAAAGTCTGTTTTTGAAGATCGTGGTTGATAGGTTGGAAAGACAATAGGGTGCTGCTAAATCACCAATCAGCTTTCTTGTGCCTATGGGCCCTTGGATTAGTGTCTATAAGTCGGGTTTGATGGTGACAGCAGAATATGCTGTGTCACGGAACATAGTTCTAGCTTCACTGGAAGAATCAACTGACACATAGATTGTAGTGGGCATGATGTTTCATCATTTTTATATGAAAGTTGCTTTGATGTACCCACTTACGATTCTTGTGTTAATCATCTTCTTTTCTCACATGGATTTCTTCTTACACTGCAGGCGCTTTTAGCCGATTTTGAAGTGTCTGAAGGAATATATTCAAGGGCCTGTATTGAAGACACAGACTCGGTGTGTTTGTGGCTGGGAGCAAATGTCATGCTCGAATATTCCTGTGAAGAGGTTCATTACTTTGAAAACATATTCTCTTCGATGCTCTAAATTTCGGGCTCCAGGGACCGTAGAATAAGTTCTTGTAATTTTTGTTGTTCCAACAGGCTACAGCTCTTCTGAAAAACAATCTGGAAAATGCTAAAGCCAGCCTGGAGGTTCTTGTAGCTGATTTACAGTTCTTGAGGGATCAAGTCACAGTTACTCAGGTACTGAGATACTTACATATTTACCTCATTTCAATTGAGTCAGCGCATAGTTTTGTGAGAACGTTTGAGTAGAGGCTTTATTACATAACTGTGAGTTTCCAAACCGCCCAAAATTGCAATTGGTGACCCGGTTAATCTAATAATGTAGATATATATATATATATACAGAGATTGAATAAAGGTTAGTTAATCGTTCTTGACTAGGACTTTTTTTGGTGATGGACAGGTAACTATTGCGCGTATTTATAACTGGGATGTTCATCAAAGGAGGGTTAAACAAGTTACATCCACTGCTATTGCTGCTGCAGACTCGTGAATCACCAGGGCCATGTCTATGTTATGGATTGAAAAACAATGGGCTAGGGCCTAATTTTAATAAAGTACTCTTAAAAAAATTATTTTGTTCAACATATATTATACTATGATTTAAAAGCTCACATTTATATCGAAATATCGTTGAAGTTTAAAGAGATTTTTAGAATTTTTTTAATATTTTCACACAGAACAAAACATTAAAAAAATATATATTAAATCAAACTTAAGGTATAAAAAATCTATTTAATATTGCTTGTAAATCTAATTAATTGTTTGTTTTATAAACTTATGTGATTATTGCAACTCTGTTGGTCCTAGTCGGTTGTTTGTAACTCTTGATTTGTGTGATCTTGATGAAATTTTGTTTCGGCGACAAACTTATGAATAGGACATTAGCATCAGTTGTCTTCTGTTTTTCCCTACATTGTTGTCGAGTTTTGAGACCAGCTTGTGGTTTTTGTGATTGAAGTACTATTTGCAGTATCTGGTGGTCTTGAACTCTTGATCAATGTTCTAATGGCTAAGTGTTATTAACCAATTATGTTTCTGGAATTATTATTTTTTTGATAGGAGAAATTATCAAAAGTTAATTTGTCATTTTTCTCGGAAATCTAGGTTCAATATTGGTGACGAGGGTCATGACGGCAATGAGAAACAAAAAGTGGAAATGAGAAACAAAAGTGATCAAATCGAACCTTTTATAAGCTTTTCTCATTAACGCATCGGCATTTAGAGGAATCAGATTTCACTTTCTTGAATACATTAATACAACATATTTTCTTGTCACTGATATGACATTTTATAGTAAATCTTTTGCGAGGATTCAACCAGCCATTATTATTAAATCAGAGTAAAATTCGTGTTTGATATTTCGGCTAACCATTTAAATTGTGATTTTAGGATAAAAAGATCTTTCTTTTGCAACACTCATAATTTTTAGTATAATTTTTCAGCGCCTTTTTAGACAAATGTAGCATCATGTTCTGTCAAAAATGCCCAGTTTATCAAGTTGCAGGCATTTATATGAACATTTTGAGATTTCCGTCGTTCCCAAAAGAAGAATATTACGTGAGAAAACAATTATATCAATCAATATAAATAAAGAAAAAGTAAATGGAGCATAGTTTTTTTGTTGATAGTTAGGGCTTGAATTGACCCTTAGAATGGACCTTTCAATTAATGATGGTCCATATTTCATTTAATGACTTTTACTTTTTTTTTTTTATTCCATCAATTTCACAAAGAGTGTCGTTTTAAGGTTTTATTTTTGTTTCATAAAGAATGTCGTTTTATATTTTCAATGCAAAATTTTAAATAATATTTCAGTTTTAACCCTATTAATTTAATGTATTTATTAGATAAAAACAAATATTTAATATATTAATAAAGAACAAAATTGTACTTTTAATAATTTTCTTAATATGTGTGAAAAATCTCAGAATGACAATCTTTGTGAAACGGAGGGAATATCTGTTAATTTTATTTCGTTATTTTTTATTTGTTGAGAAAATGGTTCATTTCTTTGTTTTCCTGGAAACTATTCCTTCATATTTTTCCTCCGAAAACCACACTCATGCAAATATTTATATTACATCTATATTAAAGGTTGTACATAGTACATTTAAAATCCGAGAAACCCTATTCTTCTAATATACGATCCCGCAATTGATGGATATTGGTTACTGGTTACGAATAGAATAGTTTGGGAATACACGGTGTCGTAATTTTCGTTAAAAAGATTTTAGGTTATATATATAATGTTCATAAAGACATGTAAAATGCATTTATAGGCCTCCCACATAAGACGTTTTTTGGGTCTAATAACAACTTTCATATACGGCCATAACAGCTTTACAATTCAGAGAATTTTGTGAATTTTGGTGTCTCCCCTATTTAATTCAACGTTGGATGCATTAGACGTATTTAGCATTCGAATTGACTAAGGTTGAATTTCTAATAGACTTTCTACGATGCTATTATATCTTTATATATATTTAGTATGTGCTATATATAAGATGGAGATATCCTTCGTACTTGTTAAGAGTGTAATTGATTATAATTTGGATAAACCGAACCGATTCAATCTAATAAAATCTAGTTAGAAATCGATGTGATGAAAAAACATTTGATTTAAAATAACGTTATGTGTCATGATAAATGATGTTTACAGTTTTCATTTGTTCCTAAGTAAGTAAGGTTTTGCCCTCTTTCAGTTAAGTCTTATTTAGTACAAAAATTGAATCAGTTTTTACGTATTATTTTTTTTCATATAGATAGTGATATGTATGATTTATCTGATTTTACCAATAAAACATATCTAACATAAATCATATAAAGTACATGTGATAAAAATGTATAGACATGTAAATGGTTTACATATATATATATATATATATATAAATAATACACTGGCACAAATTATAGACAACATCTCATATTGTTCAAACGAGAACAAGAAAAAACCAAGATTAGCATAATCCATATACAAAAACGAGATGGTCGTCAAATATTAAATACAATAAAAGGTCGCAAATTTGTGTAAATTTGTAGTCTTAAAAATAGATTGTAGATAATATTTCGTTATCTGAAAATAGGAGAGATGGAGAAACGTACACGGAAAACGAGGGCGATTTTCTTTGTTTTTTTTTCCTTTTTTTTTTGAAGAAGCAAAGCCAAAGCAGCTGTCTGTCCCCTCAGAGTTATTAAAGTGAGTTTGTCTGCTAGTGATCAATAACGCGTTTTTTAGGGTTTAGCGTTACAATATTCCATTTTAATCATATACTCTCTCATCTCTCTTGACTTTGACTTTTTCTTCTTGTAATCTTCTTGGGTCATCCCTCCACAATTAAATTTGGGAATAAACAAAACAACGGACTTTTTTTGTTCTTGTTTGTGTAATAAAATAAGTTAAGAAAAAAAACTAAAATCAGCAAAGCCGCAATCATCGGTAGATGTTCTCACTCGACATAAGAAAACCCCATTTCTTAAGTCAACAGGTTGTTTTCCCTCCTCCTACATTTCACCCAGAACGAATCTTGACCTTTATTCTTCTCCTTCCATATATATTCTTTATTTTACAAAAACCAGATTACGGATCTACATATTAAACCAAATCTACACTAATCTATCATTTATTTAGATTCTTGATATATAATTATATACCAAAATCGTATACAAAATCACGCTTTGTTGATTTGAAGATAACCTGGATTATTTTTTGGGAATGTAAACTTTTATGTTTGAAATCAATTTATTTTAGGTTGTTAGTTGTATCGTTTGGTTTGGGTTGGTATTAATTTTCTTTCAGACGTAGCTCTCCACTAACATTACTATTTTTCTCAAAACTTATATTTATGTCTTGGTCTCGTTTCATATACATATATGCCAATCTCTCTATCTGAACTCTGAAGTATAAGGTTAGCTCCGATGCGAGTTTCATATAATCACCGACTTGTAGGATACTAATCAGTCTTCAAAGTCAATGAACACATTGTTATTATGTACCTTGTAATTATACGTACATATTACACACACACATGGCTCATTTGGCTTGGACCGACGATATCTAACTCTTTTGACCTTTATTCTTTTCAGTATTGACAAGTGACATGACAATAACATGTTCAAAACTGTCCAAATTTAATCTTTGAGCATTAGAGTTTTGAAACTGTGCTGTGGTCAAAGGATACTATTTATATATCAACAATGATAAGTCGTCCAGAAAAATTATATTTATATATCCATATTCCATACTACTATACCAAATAAATTTGAATGAGTTAAACTCCAAATTTATCTGTGTATACTAATATAAATACACGATTAATTATGGTGGAATAGATTTAAGAAAAATGTTGGAATAGATATGTATCTCCTTGTGGACCTCGTCCAAAACTCAAATGATAATACTAAAAACAGAAAAAAAGAACAAAAGAATCTATGAAAAAAATGTTATAGTGAAAAAGAATTTAGAATAATTAAAATTAAAATTAAAAAATTTATTGAAAGGGCTTATATAGTTAGGCCAATGATATTGTCGTATTTAAACTACCTTAGACCATCTTCAATGGGAGGATGTTAGAAGAAGCTATTCATATTGTATATATAGAAAATAATAATTAAATATTATAAAAGTTTTTAAAATAAGAAAGAGGGTATCCAAAATCTCTTGTTTCAGAACCTCTCTTTATACATTTAAAGACTCTTCTCTTCTCTTTTTACAGAATTTCATTTTATATTATTATTTTGAGAACTCTTACACTATTCTTAACAATCTTTGGTTGGAGAGGGTGTTAGAGAAAATATTTCAGAGGATTGAACTGTTTCTATGATGGGATTGGAATAACCCTAAAACATCAGGGTGGAACACTATGACACACCAACTTTCTCTGATTCATATATTTTATTTTGTGAAAGTATCGCTTTAAATACAGTAATAATATTTGTAACAGTTTAATATCTATTAATCTATAGATTTTATTGCACGTAACGTTAAAATGTTGTACTCAAGAATTGAAGTATTTATATGAAGCTGGTATAAAGAAAAAAAATCAATATTAGTTTCTAGAAAAATGCCCCTACTGCGAATCTTAGAACATTACGCTTTAAATCGAAATATGAAATTGATTGATCAGGATAACTCAACTCCAATAATTGAAAAAGTTTGGTTGAACAATTGATGGTCAACACCTTTGACATTTGACCACTTCGTCTTACCCTTATTGAAATATATATACATTTTTCTTAGATCTGGTCTCGTGAACTTTAGCAGTTAGCTAGCTATGATCCTGTGGTCAATCATATACATTATTTTAGTTGTTTGATGAGTTATAAAAGCAATATATAATATCATTCGCGGCGATAAATCATCTATGTACCATGTGCACAACACATGTATACGACATACATGCTACATATCTATATATATAATGTTTCGAAAGTGAGATTAAAGTCAGTAAGGCACTAAAATAGTATGTTTTTTAAATCATACCAAAGAATATAATTAGACCCTTGAGTCTAACTAATCGCACTACACTTACATATATATGCGTGTGAAAGCTATTATATTACTAATGAATATACTTCCATTCTAAAACACTTTAATATACTTCCTTTCGAAAACGAATAATTAATCAATAGTACGAATCGTTAATAATGTATATGTATATATGTATGAGTTGCGCATACGAAGTTGTTAATATGTATAGAGATATAGTAAAGAAAGACCGAGTGGGTTTATTGTGGTAGTAAGGAAAAAACGTATAGGAAAGGGGACTGTGTGGACGTACGTCCTTGGTTTGCGCCTTGCGGCTACTAAACTTTTTATGAGTGGACCATGTCAAACACCAATTTTATATTACTAAGATTTGGTTTCCATTATTTTCATGAATTCATTTGTGTATATATCAACTCAAGACGATACATTACACAATATAGTAATATACAACATACTTTTTCGTACAGAAAACAGTGCACGCGTATACAAAAAACCTCACACGAGCGTTTGGTAAGTCTGCGTGTGATGTACACATTTGAATTGGATCGTTGATAAGTAAGTATCAGACTTAGCATAAAAAAAAACTTCTCTAAAAAAAGCGTAGCATTTGTTTTGGTAAGTATAATTAATTAGCAATATAGCACTTGATCACGCGTTTTCCTAATATTTTCACCGAATTTTTTAACTACTAAATATTTAATAATTCATTTATATTGACGGTCCAATATCATTAACCTACATGAAGTTAAAAACAAAAAAAAGTAACGTGTTTACTGGAAAAAAGTGTTGTGAGGGGGAAAAAAAAGGAGAATGGCTTGAGACGGAAGCAACCGACATGAGGGGTAGGGTAAATAAAACAGCTAATAGCGCGTTAAAACTCCACGTTCTGATATTTTGGCCGTTCGATAAAAATAATGTGTCATATAAACAGCTGCTTCGTATACGAATTTTACAGTGTTGGCTGCTTTTGGTCACAAGGTACGGGTCGGGTCGGGTGGGTCCATGACCATGACACTTCGTTCTCTTCATACACAAAAGGTTATGTACTGAGAAAAACGTGTAACCCCCACCTCCAAACAAAAGTATCTATCAATTTTATTTTAAAACGAATCGAACTCGAGGTACATTGAGATTGTAACGAAGAAAAAATTGAAAAGAAGATCACTGCAATGATTTTTTGAAAATAAAATTTCTAAAATGTATTTTGTAACAATATTATTTCTATTTTCTCAGTCTTTCTTTATGCTGTTTAGGTTAATTAAATCTTTCATTTTGGGCAGTCAAGTAAAATTTTTGTGGGATAAAATTAGTCTATTCTACGATGGCCGATGACCGATGCCCGAAAACACGTGATATAAAGAAAACGACAAAGCATTTTCTTGGTATAGCGAATAAGAGTGAGTTTCAACAAATTTAAAGGATTTTCTTCATTTTACGAATGATTTTTCCACATAACAATTATGTTATTTTAAAAATATATATATAATATGTCAAATACTGTATTTAAACGGTTTTATTTCTATATATGCTCTTAATGTTTCAGAACAGATAGAATTTTTCTCATACCGCATTATTTTCTCTGCAGAAATTTAATTTATCAAACAAATTTACATTTTTGTCACATAAACATGTGATTTAATCACTATAACTTTGGTTCAACGTATATTATTCTTCAGCATATTAACTATTGATATATCCATGCAAAAGGATACCAAATGAATGTATTTTGTTTTATTTAAAATGTGTTATTTTTTTACACAAAATTTTATCGGTATCATTTTTCTACACTCTGGTAAACATATAGCAATCTTTCTTCACTAAGTTTTACATATTGTATTTATTGCATTCCATTTATGAAAGTTCGAATTACCTAACTTTTTTAAGTGAATTAAGTAAACACAAGATTTACTGTAAAGGAATCTAAACTAAAACAACCAAAATACTAAAGTTTTTTTTTAATTTAAGTATAATTATAACATTTAAAATCACCATGAAATTTGTTCCGCTGCATTTATTTTTCCGTTTCAAATTTTGTAACATTTGTTGAACTATATCTATTTCAACATTTTAAACAGTTCCAACGTTGCCATATGTCAAGTTAGTTTAGTTTGTTAAAAATAAAGAAAACTATATTGAAAAAATTGAAGACATCAATGTACGTTTTATATGATTTAATAGAGTCGCTTATACGTGATGGCACTTCTTAAGTTATATATTACAGATTTTGACACTTACAAATAAAATGGCACTTTTTGTAGTTTGTGGATTGGAAAACCCAATTCAATTCCTCCTTCCAATTTGAAGAACAACCGGTTTAGATAAAATTGGTTAACCGAATTTAAAGATGGTTTAGTAATTAAAAAATTACTTCTTATCTCCTCATCTCTTTCTTTCTTTCTTTCTATCTTACAGACATTGATATCTTCTACCTCTTACACACACATATATTTCTTTTTCTCTTTTGTACATACAGACATCTCTTTAACTCTTTTTTTCTAACATACATTAAAAACACCACCCATACAAAAAAAAAAATATTCAAATCAACAAAGCAGTTTCTAACTTTCTTTCTCTTTTCTCTCTCTCTCTCTCTCTATCTCTCTCTCTCTCTCTCTTTCTCTCTCTCTCTCTCTTTCTCTCTCTCTCTCTCTCTTTTTCTCACAGATTCAAACCAACATACGGATCCGAAAGACAGTAATGAAGCTTTTCCGTGGATGGTGATGCAGAATTTGGATCCGGATTTACACTTGTATCTCATGGTCGCGAATCCGCCGTTTCTGCAACTAGAATTGCTTTTAGTTATGTCGTTTGTGTATGAAGATGGAGAAGAGAATAAACAGTACATAAAACAAGCTATATGGACAAGTACACAAATCTAATTAGTGGACACGTACACAAAATTTGTTTTCCCTATAGATATTTTTTAGTGGATATATCCTTTGACTGTAATATCATGTACATGTTGTAGTTTCTTTAACCAACAAATGATTGAATATGGTTGCCTTGAACTAAATTGGTGTGGACCTTCCATATGGACATATTATCATATACATGTCGTATTAGTTATTTTGAATATATTCGCTTAGAATCAAAATTTGTTTGTCAAGTACATGTCCACGAATCATTTAACTATAAAGTCTACATTCTATATGGTTATAGTTATATGGATAGTTAAAGTCATGTGGATATGTACACATAACTCACTCCTTGTATAGATATCTAAATTTGCTTCATATTTTTTATGTGTTTCCATTGGCTGTCATCGGTAATTGTACATGTCAATGAAAATACAGAACAATAAGATAATGACTTAACCATGGATATTCCGTTGATAGTTTAATAAAGAGTCAATAAAATATCTATGTGGACATGTCTTAATGGACATGATTACGATGGATAAGATAATGGGGACACGATTTGAACATCAAAATATCACCTGCCTATATAAATGCATAGACAAATAAATAAGAGAGAAGCTACGAGAGGCTGGGATATGGCATAGAAGACGACATGAACAACAACAGACATGACGACACAGACAATAAGAGATATGGTGTAAGAATGATGAGTGATACAAAGCTTTGTGTCCATGTACACGTGGATACACCCATATTGATATGAAGCTTAAAATGCATTGTGTTTATCTGTGTGGATACGTCCATAAACTTTATGTCCATCGTAAGAAGAAGCAGATTTGGTCAAGAGGGTCATCACTTGTGGACCAAATAGAGAGCGATACAACGTTTGTGTCCATGTCCACATGGTTACACACATATTGATCCAAAAGAAAATCCGGATAAACATTTGGTTGTGGCAGTCAGGAGACCAACATATGATGGTGGAAAGTAACTGCGAACTCACCAAGAGTTTGAGAGCTTTGTCAAGAAAGGAGACCAGATCTATAAGAAATGAAGATGCAAAGAAAGATTAAGAGGGAATACAAGGAAATTATGAACCAACTTAAGGAAGATACATTAACCATGTTATCTCAAGTCTATAACAATGAATACATAACCATCGATTAGATGAATGCGTATATAAGAACTAGTGGATACTTCCATATGACCGTGTGTGTGGATGTGACCATGTCTTGAAAATGCTGTTGCCGAGATCTGTTTTGATGAATCCACGAGTAAAGAACAAAATCACGATCAGCCAGATGAGCTCATTGGTGAAAACGGCGAAAGCGGCTGTGAGCTAAAGCGGTCTGTTGACGACTGAAGAATGAGTCCTGAAGGGATTATTTGATGAAAAGCTTTGCAGATTTAAAGTTTTAAAGCTGCCAGAGATGTCCCGCAGCAGAAAGTCTCTACCTCTCCTCATATTCAAATTAAAAAAGACCTAGAAATCTAGAAGAAGAAAAGAGGAATGAAGAAAGAAGAAGAAATAATAAAAAGAAGATGAAAGTGGAGAAAAAGAAAGAAGAAGAAAAGCACGAAGGAAGAAGGAAAAAAAAAAGAATGTTGGTTTAATAATATTGGTAAAGAGATTAAATTGAAAATCGGTTAAAATGGTAAAAAGATTTTGGTTTAATAATAGGTAAGGGGTATCTTGTCATTTTTTCTATAAAATATAAAAAGAAGTGTCATCTAAAATAGATATACCAAAAAGTGTAAACATAAACTTAAAAAATGCTATTAAAAAATAAATATTTCATAAATTAACAAACAAAACCTCTAAAGAAAGGAAAATTAACAAAAAGAAAAAAAAAACAGAATTGATGGTGGAGGCGTGGAACAATAAATAGTGAAGAGGATTTTATGACCGATGACTTGTCGGAGAAGAAGCAAACTCTCTGCTGACGTATGATTTGTGTCAGCTTATTTTCGAAGCTTCTTTCTTACGCGTTTACTCCTTATCTTAAATGGTTTTTTTTTTTAAATTACTTTCCTGCTTTTACTGTTTCTCAATTTATTCAATTCATTAATTTATTAACTATGAATTTCCATCAATTTGTCTCTTTCTGTTGTTTTATCTTTGCCTAGGAGCATTTTTCTCATCTTATATTCTTACTCTACGTGAAAGTATGTGCTCACTGCTCACACTATAATGAGTTATTTTTAGAAGAAAAAATTGGAATTGTTGTTATTCTTATGCCGTTAGCTTATTATATATATATATTCGTCTGAGGAAACTTTATTTTGATAAAAAAAATGTACTCAGTTTAGGTTTCAGATTACTGAATATGGTCTCTCAGATTCGTAAATGCGCTCAATTAAAAAAATAAGTTATACATTACTAGTAGTGAGTTCGTCGTAGTTTATTAGTAGTCCTTAATTGATTAAATAACAGTTGGTCTTTTAAATAATCTTTAAAAATTTACCAAAAGTTAACGGTTAACAAGAAAATTTGAAATAAGTTTAACTATTGCAAACTGTAATATGAAAAGAATCGACGACAAGACGTTCAAGTCAAAATAGAATTAGGCGAAATGTAAATTTTTTTATGTCAGAATCACACAGATTTTCTTTTCCCGTAAAAAAAAAAACATTATACTGAAAAGACAAGTTGCCGTTAAAAGTTAATAAAATCAAGGAAAGCCGCGAGGAGTTTAAAAATAAAAAATAAACAGAGCAATAATAACATGCGGCAAACCCACACCTTTTGGTTTCCTCCGTCTAAAATGTGTCTTCTTCTTTCACGCGCCACTACCCCTCGCTCTACCGTTTTAACCGATTATTCTTTGTACCAATACGCGTAAAAACAAGATATTAATACTGTTAATTAAAAAGGTCATGCCAACAAATAAATTTGAGTAGTAGGAAAATTATTACTTGGAATGAAAATAAATAATTTCCTAATAAAAAACTACAGGTTTCTTTTATCATATTTTATAACTATTAAAAAATTTTTACGCACAGTATATCATATAAATTGGAAAAAATACATAATACCAATGAAACGAATATATTTATGTGTAAATATATTCAAATATCTAATCGATTGCATGTATACAGATTATGAAAGTAGTAAAGACGTTGTGAATTAATTGGAAAATTAGTTCAGAGTTTTCATAATTCAAGATAATGCATTACATGTCCAAAGAGGTAAGTCATTAATACTGCAATCTCTGAATGTTTTTTTATTTTTGTGTGATTCAGAGTGTTGGTAGCCATCTCATATTAGTTTTTGTAACACGGTGAACTAAAAAGAAAGGGATATTTGAGACTCATCAATGGGTAAGCCGCCTATAGCTTATGTAACACCAAACAATTGCAAGGAGTTAATTTTTCGCCTAGTAAAAACTGAAATTCAAAATGCGAGTAATATTTGGACTTGAAGACGTCAAGTAAGTAGTTGGTATAATTAGAGACTAGATTGCAACCATGCCGTTACGAGACACGACACAATTGTGGGAATAAAGAAGGAAAGAAAAAAACTGAAATGAAGGGACAAAAATTAAATGCCCGGCAGAGGACGGCACCGTCCCGTTGCCATTCACAACCGTACGCCTCCCATGACCGGCGTTTACCGGTGGCTAGTGCTTTTTTCCTCCTTTTTATTTATATTTTAACTCCCCATTTTTTAATATTCCTTACCCGCTTAAATGAGAGGAAATATAAATAAAAAATAATTAAATAAACAAATGGGAAACCTCCTAAATCCAAGCTGTTTTCCAGAAGAACCCAAAACTCCACAAAAGTTATATTCACACCTCTCTCTCTCTCTCTCCCCTTCTTATCTCAAACAAATCACACAACCATTACAGAATAAAATAAAAACATATAATCACCCAGAAAGCTAAATAAAAGTTCTCCTTTTTCTTTCCTCACAAAAAATCTCAGAAGATGACAATGATGATGATATTTCTATAAAGTATCCTCTCAGAGATTCCATCTTTTCTATTACATGGAGAAGAAGATAGAAGAGGATCATCATCATCATCATCATCATCATCAAGAACAACAAAAGGAGGAGTTCAAAAGTATCAAGAACACAGAGACGAAGATCGAGCACCAAGAACTGCAACAACAGATCTCTCAAGCATCATCATCATCATCATCATCATCACACATGGCGAATCTAGTCACGTCATCAGATCATCATCATCATCAGTTGGAGCTTGCTGGGAACAACATCAATCTCTCAAGCATCTTCGATACCCCAATATCTTCTTTACCTTTCCCTTATTCCTATTTCGAAGATCACTCCACTAACAATCCAAACTCTTTCCTCGACTTGCTCCGACAAGATCATCATCAATTTGCTTCTTCCTCTAACTCATCTTCTTTTTCATTCGATGCCTTTCCTCTCCCAAACAACAACAACAACCTCTTTTTTACGGATTTGCCCTTGCCTCATCATCAGCCTGCAACAACAAAGGCCGAGTCATCAGAAGTTGTGAACACAACACCGACATCTCCAAACTCAACCTCAGTCTCATCTTCCTCCAACGAGGCTGCAAATGATAATATTAATAAGGAGGCTACTGTTAAAGATCAAGAAGAAGGAGATCAACAGGATCAAAAGGGTACTAAGCCACAGTAAGTAATTAATTGAATCCTTTATTTCTTGACTGATTGATCTATGTTTTGGGTTGGATTTTATTAAATATTGTGAGTATTTTTGTTATAAATGAAGGTTGAAGGCAAAGAAGAAGAACCAGAAGAAAGCTAGAGAAGCTAGGTTTGCGTTTCTGACGAAAAGTGATATTGATAATCTTGACGACGGTTATAGGTGGAGAAAGTACGGCCAGAAAGCTGTCAAAAACAGTCCTTATCCCAGGTAATATATATTACTCTGTATATATATGTATATTTCAGCCCTAGCCTAGATCCATATAGATTATCATCCTCACTTTGTTTTAGTGTTTACTTATACTTTATATGCATATATATGTCTATATACTTCACTAGATCCGGATTTTCCTATTCATATACAAGACTCATCTACATTTTCTACATAGTGTGTTTATATACCTATATATACATGTTCATCTAGAAAATCATATGTATATATATATATATGAAACACCATATATGTAGTCATATGCATGTTCACTTACATATGTAAGTGTGTGTGTAGACTAGCCCTAGATTCAGTGAGCTTTATATATTCAGAGTCTATATGCATAATGCATGTTACATGACGCTTTTATAATTATATACATGTTCACTATGACAATATATATATGTAGACGACTATAGATACCTAATACGCGTGTGTGTAGGGTCCAAATTGTTTGAATTTTGCGTTTCCAAGAATATATTTTCTTTTGTTCCATTCCATGAGAGGTTTCTGTGTTTTTTGCTTCCCTTGATTTATGTTGCTTGTGTCGGAAGATTTCTATCTCAAACTTGTTCCAAAACTTCATCTTAGATCTCGAGATCTTCTGTTCCTAATATATATATCTTCCAAATTTCAAAAATTTTCCAAACTTCAAAGCGAATAACAAAATAGTAAATACGTTTTGTACATGTTATAATATTTCTAATATAAATACCTTCTTTTAATGTGCAGAAGCTATTATCGTTGCACCACAGTGGCTTGTGGAGTGAAGAAAAGAGTGGAAAGATCCTCCGATGATCCTTCAATCGTCATGACAACCTACGAAGGTCAACACTCACACCCTTTCCCCATGACTCCACGTGGACACATCGGAATGCTCACGTCACCAATCCTCGACCATGGTGCAACCACCGCATCGTCGTCATCATTCACTATTCCTCAGCCACGATACTTGCTGACTCATCAGCATCATCAGCCCTACAACAGCATGTACAACAACTCTCTAAGCATGATCAATAGAAGCTCCTCCGATGGCACTTTCGTAAATCCAGGGTCAACATCATTCCCTGGATATGGTTATGATATGTCACAAGCTTCTACTTCAACTTCTTCCTCCATTAGAGATCATGGATTGCTTCAAGATATTCTTCCTTCGCAGATAAGATCGGATACTATTAACACCCAAACCAAAGAAGAGGATAAGAAATGAACAAGTTTTTTTCTTTCTCCGGGGCAATTGTTTTTTCTTTCTTTTTTTTTGGCCGGAACCAGCTGATAGGCTTTATCATATATGAGGAGTTTTTTGCCGGCTAAGATAAACCGATAATTCTGGCTGGCTTTCTAATGTTCTTTTTTCATCAAATATTAGCATTTGGTTGTTTGAATCACCATGAAACAAACAACCGATGCTACTTAGGAACAGAGGTTTGTAGTATATGTGATATAGGTATAACTTCATTTTTTGTTTGAGTATTAATAAAAATGTATCATTTCTTTTAAGAATAGTGACAAAGGAGGGTTTAATCTTTTTTGTTTTTACTTCGGGTTTTATCTATAATTAGTTTTATTTCTCTCATTTGTTTCAATCTATAATTATCTAGGAGAATGAGTAAGCATTTGGAGTTAGAGTTGTTAACTAAACCATTAATTTACTTTGTAATCACTTTATGGGTATTTGTAATCATGCTATCAAATCATTAGTCCAGCTCTCATTTTTGTTCAAATTTTACATATAATTTTATTTCTATCAATTCCAATCGATGTCTAATAATGAATATATCCACACACATATATACATGGAAAGATATTTCGGTTTTGTTGAATTTTGTAGATCGATATTCTATATCCAAGTTGCAACCATACGAAATTCATGCATAATCACGCCTTCTTGTAATTGCATATATAATAGAATATTCCAATTCAATATATATCTAACTTCAATTGACTTCCATTATAACTGAGTGGACTTACAGTTCTTATAGACCTGGTGTCCTTAGCTAGATTCTATGAAACTAAATACTTAATTAATCGAATGTTCATATGCTCAATTTTCATAACTACTATCGTTTATCCTTAATACTTAATTATTCACATACACAAACACGCATTTATTCGACATGTTTAATTATCGACCTAATCGGTTGATAATTCACAACAAAGATCTACTAGGTCGCGAAAATTTCATATAACAACAAAATTTAAATGATACTACTAATTAGCCATACGAGAGCTAAATGTTACTAGCTTTTTGGTATGAAGATATATATAAATTCATATTCATCTTGATACATAAAGATTAAAGAGACAACTTTTAGCCTTAAACTCAAGTTAAAGTCTCTTTTATAGTTGTCTTCGCTGAACTTTAATGTTAGTCTTCAGTCATCACAGATAATATATATTCATAAAGACTTTTAGGATTAATAAGCGCACACCGTTTGTGTCTACATGCGTACTTGACCCAAGATATGGCCATATGGACCATATATAACACAAGTCACATCAATTACTTAATTCTCATATTTCATAACCAAATGTAAACGCTATTGTACATATCTAGCATCTTTTTAAGGTATTTACTTACAAGAAAAATGATTTGTTATGGTATGTAATTATTTTAATGTCAATATATTTTATTTATATTTGTTTTACTTAAGTCATCCTTTGACATTAATTAACAAACACAAACCTAAACCCATACACACACCTGTATATATATATATATATATATATCAGTCGTAAAGTAGATGCATGGAGCTATATATATACATGTATATATATATGTATATATGCTTTAGGTCTTTTTCAGGAAGCCGATAGCTACACAAGTGATGTATGGCTGATATTAAATATAAAAGTAAATGCAAAAAGCATAGAGTTAGTAATGTCCATAATGGACTGTCTTCTAATCACTAAAAAAATAGAAACAGAAGGAGTTCTAACAGGCTACTCATCAACCCTACTCCATCACCAACTAAGTATCAAAACAAAGCATGCTTTGTATATTATGGAGAGTTATTACTAATAATTAATGTGTTTCTTTAATCGCACCATTCCCGTAAAGTTACATATATATATAAGTATACGTAAACAATATTAGTCTCTTTTCTTAATTGGCACCAGTTATGTTTGGATGATCTTAAATGTTCACAGTAAAATAAGTTGAAACGAGTTGAATGGTAAATTAAATTTTGAAACACCTATCAAATTTGAACTAACGTCTTAACATATCATCAAGTGATTGATACAACATTTTCTTACAAAGTACTTATTGTATATCAAACTATTCATGTAAGTTTTATAAAAAAAAAATTAAGTTAAGGAAAAAAAAGAGGTGGCAAATGGGGTGTGAAATGTTGACTGTTCGTACACCATGACCAAGCAGATCATGTAGTGATCACATGGTAAACATGATATCTAAAAAGGACGTTTCTGTGAATTCACTTTGGAAAATTTCCTGAAGAACATTACATTGGATAGAGAAACGACAGCAAATCTAAAAATCCGTAACTACTGTAGCGCCATATCTATTTTTTCACGAGCAGATTTGAAAGAATTTTGGGAAAGATATATCACGCCGCTCAAATCCCACCGCCTAACCTCTCAAGAGAAGATGAGAGAGGATCTAAGTAAAGAAGATCTATGAGCACATCGGCGAAAGAACTTTCCACCTACAATCGACATCCAGCATAAAAACCTAGAAATAAAAGTATACAAGTATATTTAGAGGGAAAAAAAGAAAGAGGAATGCGGTTAGGATTGTTAATCATTATATAATCCGAAACTCAGAATGACAACAGTTAAAATAATATTATTGTATATAGTGGAATACAACACGTGTCAACTATAAATACGTATGTATATTGTGTATCCAAAGTCTACGTATATGTGGTGTACAACGAAAACAACAAAGTGGATTTGGCCACAATCACGTAGTTATCATCACATCTCATGATTAATTTTAATAATGTTACTCATTGCAACCAAATATTGATTTTTATAAATATCTCCCCTGATTATCCAAGTCAGTGAAATTTTGGGCTTATTATTCTTAATTAGTTTAAAGTTGAGAGTATATATGGTTCATGTAGTATTCATAAATTGAAATTTGATTACTTAATATTATTAACATGGGGTGAATTTCTTGAAATCAATAAATAGATTCAGTTTAGAGAGATATATAGATTGACTTAAAGATGATGGTAGAAAAATGGAGTACTAAAAAGTATAGATAAGATTGTAAAATAACTTTTCCAAGAATGTCTAGTAAAAAATGATCTTATCCATGGAAATGTTTCACCATTTTCTTTTCTTTTTCTAGCCGCCAGATCACTTTCATCAATCTTTGATTTATTGAGAACTTGGAATGTTGTTGTTTTGGCATTTTTTTCCTCCAAATTTTGGATTTAATTTATTTATCGTTGCTATTATACGTATGAAAAATCTATGTTTTTCGTTTTGTGGGAGGTTGCATATTATAGAACCTGTAATATATATTTTTCATAGTTGCGTTTATATACAGTTTATTATACAAAAAAAAGCTTTTGAGGCTATATATCGTTGTGGTGCAATGAGTAAACATTATAAGAAAAAATAACCAGTCGTGTTTACACCTAATAAGCATATCATTTGTGTTTACATAATTTTTTTTTTACTATACAGAATGATAGCTAGTTATTAGAGTTTTGAACTGAGCATTACAACATAGCAAATTGTATAGTCGAGATTGAACTATCTGCGAAACCTCTTTCTAAATCGTGGTGTGCGTATGGTTTCGATGTATGAAGCATGTTATTGTTTCCAGTTCGAGTAGAGACAAACTTGCATCATCAACTTGGTTGTGTCATCAGTGTCAAGTATGATGTATCAAGCGATATTTATTTTCGCTAAAGGATATAAATTTAGTGTCATACATAGGTTAACCGATGAAAATCATTTAGCTAAATGTGTCAATCAATTGATTTGAAATAAACACATAAAAATATTGAAATTAGATGAAAGTAGTTTATTTATTTGGTGGTTTTTTGAAGTACAGCTATCCATATGTTTTTCCTCGTAAAAACAAATAATTGTTTGCATTTCTGCCTGGGTGGTCAAAAGGAAAAGAAAAACTTACCAATTGTAATTACATCAAATAAACTATGAATTACGTAATATTTGTGGAATACATGCAAAATCATTCGTAAAAAATGGAAAAAACTTTACGAAAAATAAATTACCATTTGTGTTTACATTCATCACGTAAACTAAACCATAATTAAATACATAACTGTGGAACACATACAAAAGCTTTCGTAAATGTGTAAAACCACACAAGCTATCTTCAAGAACGACCTGGAATTTGGGAGGCCCTAGTGCCACGATAAGTTTATAGCTTTCTAGAAAATAACAAAGCGAAATAATTTGACCCCGTTCGAACCCGATACCATATACAGTATAACTTTTATAAATTAATACTCGATAAATTAATACTTCGATAAATTAATACATTTTTTCAGTTCCAAATTAGGTTTTTAAGCTAATTTTTATATCGATAAATTAATAATTCGATAAATTAATAAAATATTGTAGTTCCGATATTATTAATTTATAGAGGTTTTACTGTATATATATATATTGTATTTATCAAAGCTTTTGATCATCTATAACAATTTTTCAAAATAGCCTCAAAACATGTATATTTTGGTGTGGGCCAAGCCCAAACTTTCTCCATTTGATCTCACGGTGACTTGTCCGCACTGAAATTAGCAGAAAGGAAAACTGAACAAACAAAACAAATGGATTTGAGATTTTATTTTTCTTTAGGCTTAAATTTTTTTCTTTTGGCCTAATGAGAATTTATCAAAGGCTTTTAGAATTATGAAGTAGTTGTATTGTTTATTCTTCCTATGGTTCGTGTTAAGAAATTCAGAAGTTGGCTTTACGTTGGATTCCAACAATAGTGTTCACAGCTTTACTACATAGTTACATTTATTTCGCTCTTTTTAGTTTGACGCTTTGAGAAAACAACCCAAAAAAAGAACAAAAGTTGCTCACCCCGTGGAAGACTGTTATATAAATATTTTTTTAAAACAAAATGTTTCACAAAAAGGATCATTGCAAATCACACAGCTAAAGACCTCGAAAAGATTATAAAAAGCAAAAGACTCTCTCAGCTTCAAACAGATCATTTACCGTAATGTGGGTTTACCACAACATATGATTGTCCAAATAAGTGAAGCACCCTCGTTAGTCGCCGGTAGACTGTTATATAAATAAAACCTCTATTTTTGTCAACTATAAATCATAAATGTAATCTTTTAACTACTCACCTCATTGGAATTCCTTACAATGAAAACTTATCAAATATGAAAATTTTATTTTTAAAGGATGACTCACATTTAAAAATGGAATGTTAGTTATACGGACAATATAAAATTATAGATGTCTCTTTAAAGTCTTTTCTTATAAAGTAAGTAGGTCATCTACGCTTTCTTTTAAAAGCTAACGTTGCTACGTAGTTGCAGCAACCATTCAAATCTGTGTTTCTTTTCCCAAAACACAGTGAAGTGATTTAGTGAATTTATAACTTACTTCATGTTTCTTTTTCTATCGGTATTACCGAATTAGATTCATAATATTACATATACACACAATATAAATGTCATATATCGATATATATCGAACCAATACACTAAGTAATCCTAAGTCCAAACTTAAATGGTTTGATACCTCCATTTTAAACACCATCGTAAACCAAGGTGATTACGATATTGACATCGGTAGAATACGTAAGACCGAACTAAACCGGTCCAAATTAAACGGAAACGTCTATGCGCTTGAAAATTCTAGATTAGAGTTAAATACTAGCAAGATAGTACTTTTACTACTTAGCTTAGATCATCGTTGCAAGTACTAAAGAAACATTTGACAAAAAAGGTAGTACTACAAAAATCAGATAGCAAAACTGCGAAGAAAATATTATAACAAAATTTGCAATAAGGAATGTCTTACATTTTCATTTGTTTTATCATTTTTTTGTCTTCAAATTTAAGTCTCAAGAAATGTCCCGAAAATCATCAATTATTTTATTTACAGAGACTTCAATTGGTAACGATATTCGGAACAAAATTTAGAATTATGAAAAAACGGAAATATCAGAGGGTACAACCACAAAACAAGAAATAACAACAGAGCGTAGCGACGATAACCAAAGATTCGACGATCGAGACCAAACTCCACAAGAGATCATCGATTATTGAGAAATTACCCGACACCGACAACAATCTCATGTTCCAGCCGGAGCTCATGTATGATAAATTCACTTCTGGCCACCGGAAAACCCACGATGACGACAGGTACGATGGTAGATCCATCAACGTCCATCGGGAAGATGACATCACCAATACTGTTTGCTCCCTTTCTTCTTCTTTTCGTGCTGCTTTCTGATTTTTGGGCTCCTTTTTTGGTTTATAAAAGAGGAGAATTTCTTTAAGAGAAAAACGAAAGATTAAGACTTTATTAATATAATCATTTTTGGAAATGATGTGTGTCAAAGTTCTGACAAGTGGTCATGATTTAGAGGTCATTTGTTTAATAAATTTTTATGTTGAAGATATCTAGTCCACAAAATATCTTAAGTTCGTAGGACCAGATAAAAAGACTCTACGAATCCAAATATTATGCTGTGCTACTTTGATCCGTTCTGAGAAATATGGATTTCCGATAACACTTGAAAAAAAAAAAAACAATGTATGCATCAGGTATTTATCTAGAAGAGGATATATAAATGGAATCACAAATTTATTTGATAAAATTTAGATACATATCCTTGGGAAAAACTCTTAGTAGAAAGAATGCAGTTTGTTGCACAAAAAGAATCCGATCTCTTTTCTAATGAAAGAAAAGTCTTTGTTATAAACTATATATGCCAGATATAACGGCAAATTTGAATGTTTTCACCGTTTTTTATTATAAAATTTGAATTATGTTTATTTATTCTTGGAACGTAGTTTAATTACATGAGCTCTTCAAGCAAAGAGTTTCAGGGCCTAAGATTTAAAAAACCCGGATAAAACTAGGATACTAATATTACGCAATTTGTATTAAAAATATAAAATTCATTGTTGAAGTGGTTAACAAAGCCATTGTTGAAGCGAAAACCTAGCAAGAAGCACAGTCAGCCATACGAAAACCTTAACCTCCACGCGCTATAACGTTCCCGTCTCAAGCTTTTTGAATCGACTGTAACGTCGACGCTGCCTGGCATGTGGATTCAGGTAACTGCGGAATGGAGGTTGTTTTCATGGTTAAAGATGAAGACAAGAAGCTGTGTTTCTCAAGCTCCCGACAGTCTGTATCCTCAGCGTTAGTAGCGGAGGCCTGGGCAATCAGAGAGGCCTTACTCCTCACCATTGATAATGGATTCGAAGAGATCCAGTTTCTCTCAGATTCCCAGTCTCTGGTTTCAGTGCTCAACTCATACGAAATGCACACAGAGATACACTCTATTGTTCACGATATACGTCAGCTGACGTTATCTTTCTCTTCGATCTCTTTCTGTTTTGTTCCTCTTTCTGTTTTGTTCCTCGTTTGTTTAACAACGAGGCGGACTCCATCGCTAAAGAAGCTCTCAGAGCTCTTATGTATCCAGTTTGAGCTTTAATAAAATTACAGTTCGACCAAAAAAAAACTAGGATAGTAACATGTTCTTACAATAAATTTCTGTCTATCTACCGTTTCTAACTGTTATTTTTTATTTTTCTTCTCGCTAAGAATATATGTAACCATTTTTCTGATGTCTCTAACTATATCTACTATTTTCTCTCGTTTCTTTTGTGAGGAGAAAGTTAAAAACTGTTGATATTTTGGTCCCATATATTTATACCCATATATGACCGCACGTGTTTCACGCTTCCATTAGGGTATTCTTGTGTTGATCCCACTATTATTGCTTTCATTGTTAGTTATGCACTAATGATCATTTTAATTTTTTTTTGTTAATACGACATCTTTGTCCAACTCATTATAGGCATCGCATCCGATTCTGTTTTTGGATTTCGTACACTGCTTAAGTTTTATATGTATGGAATTTCTTTTAGATTAAGAGCTTAATTATCAACAAGTTGAAAATGGTGTTCATCATTCCAATTCCAACACACAATCTACTCTTTACTTGTCACATATTCTTCCTTAGATTCTCCAGACTCTGTTTGGTAAAGGTCTTCTTTCATTTGATGTTGAGGGAGGAAAATAATGAGACTGATTAAGGTCTAAGCATAAAGCATTTTCATTTTTTTTTTTTTTGGGATAAAAATGTCAAGTGGCTTTTGATTTGAGATTGACCTATATATATTTAGGTGCGGATGTGTCTAAAGCACAACCGTCTCCCACACATCTCTTTCAGCACAGGGTTCCAAGGTGGTGTGGTTTGGCACAAGGTGATCTTTCTCTTTTAAATTCTGAAATTATAATAGTTTCAAACTCTATTACCATGAAGCAGTCATTGTAAAAATGTTTTTTGATGAATAAATTTTACATTCTTAGTAAAAAATATAAAGCACGATGAGTTTCTTTCTTTATACTTATACAAAACCAAAATATCTGATAATCACTTGAAACACAAGAGTGAGAGCAAAGTAGATAGATAATCATTGTGGATCCTAAAATTCACACTCAAGGATTTAGTGTGTCGATTTTGTGGTAGAAGAATTTGGGCAAGAATTCTGGTAAGAGTGATGTAAAAGTAAAGACAAAGATCGACGAATTTGGATTGTATTGATGAAGTATGAATGTTTACAAAGTGTTTTTGTGCTAAAGATTGGACTTCCTTTACAAGAGATTCAACTCATATTTATACTAAATAGAACGAAACATACTAAATAGAACGAGACAAACTGTTTCGAGATCCGCGGGTTGATACGTTCTCTCCTTCTCCGAGATCTCCGCGATCTCTTTTTATCCAGCTTTCCGCGTCCTCTTAGATTGACTTGTACTTGAGTATATTCTTTGGAGATGTTTTTCTTGCCTTAGTTACGGGCCTATAGGGCCCAAAACTTCCCTTATAATGGCTTGTTCACTCAATGTGCTTTATGGGCTGGATTTGGGCTAAATCCAACACCAACAATTGCCCCCCAGCCCGTTTAGTGAGAAACGAACTAAAGGGGCGGACTATTTTATGGAGAATTTTTCACCCCATGGGACCTGAACGACCTATATCGCGTGATTTTTATTCATGGGATCAGGATTTCGAACAAGGCGTTATAAATGCTCTTTGTTTAAAATGTGCCGAAGTTTTATAAGTTGTGACCATACGATCGTTTTAGAGAGATCGCGTTATGGTGTTAAGTAGCGAGTGGCGAACTGTGATAGTAACTTTTATTTTGTAGGCGCCAAGTTACTCAGCGAGCTACGAGCTTGATGATCGTTCTGTTTAGATCGATTTATGATAGTTTACTGCGGATAACGACTTTTTAATCTACTTTGGCAGAGTTCGTTATCGTTTAGCGAGCTATAAACTATGACTATTAATTACCCAATATGATAGCGAACTAAGCTGAGATTGTTCGGCTCAATCGTTACTTAGCGGGCTCGGGGCCTCGAGCTATAAGATCGTTTTAAGAGATCTTGAAGTGAGCGAGTTTTGGAATAAGGGTTTCTATTCACAAACGCGATGTTACATACATTTTATAATTTTGACTAAGTATGTAAAAAAAGATAGTGGCTGGACTCGGTGCTGAGCTGCCTACGTACCCCGTCAAGGGATCAAGCCTGAACGTAGTTCGATTATTGTCGGTGCTCGGAGGTGGTAATGTTTGAGATTTATAACATTCCACGTTCTTATCTCTGGCACTCCGGTTCTGATGTTCGCGAGTTTGTAGACACCGCTGCGGACTACTTCGACGATCCCGTAAGGACCTTCCCAGTTAGAGCACAGCTTGTTGGTGCCACACTCTTTAGTGTTATTGAATACCTTGTGTAGCAAGAGATTGCCAATACTAAAGTTCAGGTGTTTTACACCAGAATTATAGTAGTGGGTCGCGGCCTGCTGGTAACTCTAGATTCGGACAAGGATTCGATCTCTTTGTTCTTTGATCACACCTTGCCGATCTCTTAGCCGTTCTTTGTTAAGTTCTCCGTTTTCTGGACAGAAGGGTCCGGCGGATACTTAGAACTAATGTCTGTCACGATCTCATAAGGGAGTCCGTGTCTGCAAAGGTGGAGAGGTTGGGTGTCAGTAACCCGGCTTCGAACTGTTCTCGGAGGACGTTTTGTTCTTCCTCGTAGCAAGCAAAGCTCGAAGCTCGATGCAAAGCGTCGTCTAGAGACACCGGACAGCGAACCGATAGTTCCTATCTGAAAGGTGAGTCGAACCATAGCCCTTGTTTGAGTGCAGAGAGTGCTACTCCCTCGTTTAGTTCGGATATCCTGGATTTTATTTCCTTGAACCTAGCCAAGTAAGACCGCAGGGGCTCCTGGTGATTCTGTCTGCAGGTCCATAGGTCGGTTTCCGTGGCCTTGGACATTATAAACACCGAATAATGCTTAAGAAAGGCCGAACCGAGCTGCTGGAAATTGTCAATGGATCCTTCTTCTAGCCCGGCGAACCATTCTAGGGCGGATCCGACTAGATTTTCGGCGAAAAGCCGGCAATAGTCTGCTTCTTTTTCCTCATCGTTGAGATGAGCTCGGGCTACAGAGAGCCTAAAAGCTCTGAGGTGAGCTAAGGGATCTGCTGTTCCATTATATTCTGGGAACCGCATTTTCCCAGTGTCCTTGATCTTAGCGTTAGCTATGCGATCGGTGAAGGGGGTCCTTCTAGTTTCGTCCAGCACGCGATCTATATCAGGAGCCGCGCTCGTTGCTTTATGTATTGCAGCGTACACACATTTTAGCTCGGCGTTGTTTGCTTCAATGTATCGCTGGAGCGCATCGATGTTATTTATAGATCGCGGATCTATGATATTTGGAGGGTCCTCCGCGCGCTTCTTATTGCGCGCGTTTCCTTGTTGCTGACTTCCGGTTTGGAAAGTGTCGTCGGCAATCCATTCTTCGTTAGATCGCTTGTCGGTTGGTGGGTTAGCACGGTTCGTACTACGACCTTGGGATCCGCGGAAGAATAGAGGTGTTGATAGCTGATTTCGACAATCGTCTGCTGTAGGTATGTTGTGCTCCGTTGTTCCGTATCCGAGTATCGGCAGATGACTAACTATCTCACTAAATATTGGGGTGTTGTTAGTTCGCGACGGAGTGACGAACTGTGCTGACAGATTGTCATTTGCGAGGTGTTCGAACTCCAATCGAGTAGTCGGGGGCGGACTTCGATCTTCCCCTTCAGATAGATCGTCGTGATCTTCGCCCTGAGACTGAGTTGGTTGTGTCCGCTCTCGTCGCAAGTTAGCTATCTCTTTCTCATTTTGTGTGAGAATAGCTCGTTGCTCGCGGGCTTGTTCTGCCAAGAAGGCTAGCATCCTTCGAAATTCCGCTAGGTCGTCGCCGGCTACCGTCTGAGACGATCCGGCCCGGATGGATTCAGTTCGATTCGAACTGCTGGATCCGATCGGTGGAATTCCAAATCTTGTCCAGGTCCGCGAATATGTGAATATTGGGGCCATTCTAGACTCCGAGCGTAACACGGCGGGCATGCCGGTAGTTCGCATCGCGCTCGAAGAAACAGTTTGAGTCGAGCTGGTTGTCGGATTTGCGACGCTCGGCTCATTTGTCTGTTTATGGGCAGACGAGCTTTGTGTATCGGTGATCTGGACACCTCCAGATCGTCCTGCGATGCGAAAATTTAGTGTGAGGCCGGAGCTTGTCTTTGAGCCAGATGTTTCAACGTTTCTGGGATCCATTTCGTTCTTACTTGTCTTCGAGATCGGTCTCAGGTGTAAGAATTTCTTTGTTTCTTCCCCACAGACGGCGCCAAAATGTGGATCCTAAAATCCACACTCAAGGATTTAGTGTGTCGATTTTGTGGTAGAAGAATTTGGGCAAGAATTCTGGTAAGAGCGATGTAAAAGTAAAGACAAAGATCGATGAATTTGGATTGTATTGATGAAGTATGAATGTTTACAAAGTGTTTTTGTGCTAAAGATTGGATTTCCTTTACAAGAGATTCAACTCCTATTTATACTAAATAGAACGAAACATACTAAATAGAACGAGACGAACTGTTCCGAGATCCGCGGGTTGATACGTTATCTCCTTCTCCGAGATCTCCGCGATCTCTTTTTATCCAGTTTTCCGCGTCCTCTTAGATTGACTTGTACTTGAGTATATTCTTTGGAGATGCTTTCCTTGCCTTAGTTACGGGCCTATAGGGCCCAAAACTTCCCTTATAATGGCTTGTTCACTCAAAGTGCTTTATGGGCTGGATTTGGGCTAAATCCAACACCAACAATCATGTATTGCAATAGTTTATTGTTTTAATAGTTATCAGTTACAAAGATGATAAAGATTAGTGGTATCCATCACTATTTTTTTGCTAAATATAAATTTAGATTTTACAAGGAAACCTAAGAGCAGCTCCAGTGGTGTAACTGAGCTTGAGTCTCTTTAGAATATTTTTTGAATTATTTTATAATTTATTTGAGAAGGTGATGTGTGAGAAGAGATTCAATTTTTTTTTATGGTCCATTAGTGAACCCTTAGGTGGGTCTCTTTAAAATTAAAAAACTCTTTTTTTTTTTGCTGAACATAGTTTATAAAAAAACGTTTTTTTATTAAAATTGGAAAATACATACTTAAACAAACAGATTATTATTACACAAACAGAAATTTAAAACATACAAATTACAGATATTTAAAACATAAGCGGTTTAGTCATCGTAACTGAATGTATGACCAAATTTGTTCCATATATGTTCAATAAGGTCCGCTTTCAATCGGTCATGTATTTGGTTATCCCGAATTTCATTCCGAATGCCGATCATATTGGTCAGGTTTGTAGGCATATTTCTGGAATACGACATATCCACGTGTGAGGCTCTACTTCCATCTACTTGTTGGAATTGTGATATATCACACAGGCTGTAGGAACCTCGTTCATCTTCTACAATCATATTGTGCAAGATGATGGCTGCTCTCATAATCTTCCCAATCTTTTCCTTATCCCATATCAGAGCCGGATTTTTAATAATAGCAAAACGAGCTTGCAAGACTCCGAAAGCACGCTCGACATCCTTTCGGACGGATTCTTGCATTTTAGCAAACATCCGATGTTTCGGTTCTTGTGGAAGACGAATGGATTGTATGATAGATCCCGTCAGTGAGGTAATAAGGCAACTTGTACTGGTGTCCATTGACAGAATACCTTACTTTTGGAGCTCGACCATGTAATATGTCATCAAAAACTGGTGAACGGTCAAGAACGTTAATATCGTTTAAAGTACCTGGGGGACCAAAAAATGCGTGCCATATCCAGAGATCGTGTGATGCAACCGCCTCTAAGACGATAGTCGGTTTTCCAGATCCGCGGGTATATTGTCCTTTCCAAGCGGTTAGGCAATTCTTCCATTCCCAATGCATGCAATCAATGCTCCCTATCATTCCGGGAAAACCGCGTGACTCTCCTTCATCCAGTAATCGTTGGAGATCTTCTTGTGTGGGTCTCCGTAGGTACTCATCGCCAAATAATTGTATGATTCCATGAGTGAAATTTTCAAGACATAAAATGGCTGTAGATTCACCTAAACGGAGATATTCGTCAACCGCGACTGCTGCACAGCCATAAGCCATCATACGAATCGCTGCCGTGCACTTCTGGAGAGCAGAGAGACCTAACCGTCCGGCAGCATTTCGTCTTTGTTGAAAATACGGAACTTCTTCAGAAAGGCGATCCACAATCCGCATGAACAATGGTTTGTTCATTCTGAAACGACGACGAAAGACATTTGGCGGATATGTAGCATCTTCAATAAAGTAGTCATTCCATAGCTGGTTGTGCCCCAATTCGCGTTCTCTCTCAATATAAGCTCGTTTCTTCTTCTTTTTTTTTGGCTTCTTGGCGAGCTATGAAGGCGTCAAACATATTATCGCATTTCTCATCGAGTATGTCATCTAGATAATCGTCATAAACATTATCTAAATCATCGTTTGTTGATGATGAAGCCATCGTTGTGTGTATAAAATGGTTTAGGTGGACAAAAAATTTGGTGGACAATTGGTGGAGAAATGGTGGAGAAATGGTGGAGAATTGGAAGGAGGAGATGTAGAGAGAACGTACGCAAATAAGTTTCAGGATTTAGGTGACTTGGGTAAACCATTTTACCTTCTCGAATATATAAATAGATAGCCAAAAATACAGGGTACATGACTCGTGACAAAAAATTACAACCCCACATTTTAACAACATACTTTACTCGTGACACAAGTAACCAAAACTACAAGTGCCAATAATACAACTCGTGACAGAAATAACCAAAACTACAAGTGCCAATAATACAACTCGTGACAGAAATAACTCGTGACACAAATGACAAACTAATTCACCAGCTAGCTCGTGATAGAACAAATATCCGTTACACATATCCTTGTCCTCGAACCCTGAAACGATGCAACAAATAGCATTTTATAACTTAATAGCATTTTAAAAAAGATGAAGTTCATAGCAAATGATCAAAGATGAAGTTTAGAAAAAGATGAAAACTTACATATCAACCAAGCAACTCAGTAATCAACTTCATCTTCAGTGCTTCTTCCATATCAGATAGAGGCCCATGCTTGGCTAAGAGACTGTTTAGGGTTTTCTGCGACTCAAGCTTTGACCGCGCATCCAAGTCTTGTTTCTTCAGCGCGTAGACAGACTGCAACTCCATTAGATCCTTTCCATCCTCTTTCCTACTGTGGGCTTTTTTGGATTTGCCCTTCGCCGCCTTCACTCCCGGTGGTCTAGCCGCACCTTCACTTTCGCCATTCATTCCTCCATCGACAGGGCTTGGTGACTGAGTCGAACCTTCATCACATTTTTTCCTTTTCCACGATGCATTGTCTTTGCCATTAGTTGCTCTGCACCATTTCTGGTCATGCCTTAACTCTCTCCATGCATGTTCTAAAACGAACTTGATCTTCTGGTCATTGAAAAAGATTTCATGAGCAGCTTTCATTACATCATTCTCATTCTGCCCGCTTGTTCTCTCTTTCATGGCTGCCTCATAACAACCAACAAATTTGCACACCTGATCATTAATCCTTCCCCATCTCTGCTTGCACTGCCCTATTTCCCTTCTCGGATATTCACCAAGCAGTGGTGATGAGTTGTAGTACAAAATGATCCGCGACCAGAACGCTGCCGCCTTTTGGTCATTCCCAACGACTGGGTCCTTTGATGTATTGAACCAGGCACTGATGAGAATGACGTCTTCTTTCGGCGACCACTTCCTTCTCTCAGGCGTATTCTTCCCTCCTACGCTTGGATCATCAGTAGTTTGTGTGCTAAACACAAGGACTTCTGATGACCCAAGATCTATCACAGGCGCGTAAACATCATTAACTAGCTGGCTAGTTAATAAGTTGACAAAGCCTTCGCTTTGGGTGTAAGGGTTTTGGGAATTCATAAAAGCAACGTGTAGAAAAAGGGTTTATTTGAGTTTGGGTGTAAGGGTTTAGAGAGTTGTATTCGTATTTTACGATTAAGTGTTGAAAGACAAATGTAACGTGTTTTATAAATAAGTTTTCAGAAGCTGTTTGAGAATTTAAGGTTTTATTACATGAGTTTTTTAAAGACAAACTTTTTTAAGAAGCCAACAAGCATTCATCACTAGTCATTTAACGCATACCTAACAAGCATTCATCACTAGTTATTTACCATTTACTAAGCCCATACCTAGGAAGCATTCATCACAAGTCATCTCACAAACCTATCTAACTAACGATTGCATTGAAGACTACAGCATTTATCACACTAAATAACAAAATAAGGTAGAAGCTGACTAACCTTGATGGAAAAGACTCGGTTGCAGCTTCTAAAACCGTCATTCCTTTTTCCCCCCATTTACCCTCACAAAACAAAACAAAAGTGTAAATAAATGCATTTAACTCTATTACCTACCAGGAAAGTAGCATTAAACATAAAGAAGATTAACTCTGCACGCAACCGTAAACAACACAAGCAGTAATGATAATCAAACCATCAAACGAGTCATTACAAGAGACTTCTGTTCGGACTACACATTACAACTTAAACATAAATGTCTTCAACAATAAACAACTTAAACATAATGCAAAGCTACTTATTATAGCTACTAAATAAGAATGTAAATGCCGCAAACACACAAAAAGAAGATCATCACGAACCGATGTGATGATCAAAACACTGTCTTTACTCAATATCAAACTATGATTTTACGAATCAGGTATGTAAAAAGATTCATGATAACATAGTTCAATATGATGATAAAACCCAAATCATATATCAACCAATTCAACAAATAACACAAACAGAGGATCCTTCATAACCAAACGAACCATACTTTTAGCAAAACCATATGATGTAAACCCAGAATACGTAAAACAGACACATTTCGATTCACCTAAAGCCAAATTTCAACCAGAACAAACTTGAAAAAAAAAACCCAAATCACGAAACCCTAATTACCCAAATCGATTCACCGAAATAGCCTTAAATCGGCTTCAATGACTGTTTTGAACTACCGCACACAGATATTATCTATGAATCGACACATAACAACATGATTTTAACTTTTCAAAAATTTCCCCCAAATTACGACAAACCCTAATTTACCCTATTCGAATTTAAAACCGTCAATCAAAGGAGTAATCGGATTGTTATCTGGAACTGTCGACAGAACTGGATATCCGCCGAATTTTTCACCATCGGAGCCTGTTTCAAACGCGGATTTGACCTCCGCCGATCGAAATCGCCGATGCGAACGAGAGAAAGGAGAGAGCTCGAGGGTTTTTTTTTCCCCGATGAAAGAGAAATGTTTTTTTCTCTTTCCATCAAATTTTCATTCCCAAAAAAATTAAACGACCAATCACGTTCGTCCATGTCACCAATGAGACTGTCTCGTCCGGCCCGTCGTGAAGGATCGATCCGTTGATAATTTTGGGCTTTTCTATTTTTTTTAAACAACTTTCCTTAGGTTTCTGGGCCAAAAATACTTAAAGAGATCCTGATGGAGCTGGTCTAATCAGCCCAAATAGCTCAGTTGGAAGATTTGGTTTTGTGCTGTCTAACAAGCCTCTGTTTCGAACCTTCCCATATGCTTTTTTTTTTTTTTTTGTTAAACCCGTTTCTCTGCAAACGTAGTTTCTTCACCTCCCACCGATTTTCTTTTGCTCTTCCGGAGCGGCAAATTTTAGTTTCTTCGCTCTCCTTGAGACGCCCTAATTGATTTTCAGGTATTATGCTCTGTTTAGCTCCTCTTTCATTCTTCTGCAGTTCCGTTTCTCTGAGTTCATAAGATTAGTTTCAAGTTTATCGATTATGATTTATGAATATTGGCTTTTGTTAGTGATTAGAGAAAATTTTGTCTTTCTCCAGTTACGAGCTCATGATATTCGTTATGATCACGTTCTGGGGTTGGACGAAATCCCAATGAAATCAGTTGTTTGAGTTCAGAATGAAAAAAAGAACCCTTTTTTGAATCATTTTTCTGCTCACAGGAAAAAAAAAGATGGACTTTGATGACGAAGACAAACCAAAAGAGGTTTCCAAAACCCGCAGATTTGCACCTGGTCGTGCCGGAAAGTCCAAACCCAAACCTAAACCGGAAGAGAAAGCCGACCCGCCGTCACAAACTGATACTCCATCGGAGTCGGTGAGCAAGAGTGAGCACGACGTTGATGCGAAATCCGCTGGCCCCAAGGTTGAGCCTGAGGTCTACAATGGCGCCGTTAAAATGGAGATTGATTCAAAAGTGGATAAGGAGCTGGAGTCTACGGAAGCTGAGTTGATGGAGGAAGATCAGCTTCCACTTCAGGAGGAGGAGAAGGTAGAAGAAGAAGAAGACTTTGTTGTTCGTGAAATTGACGTTTTCTTCAATCCGTCTATTGATGCAAACACTAAGGTTAGTTAGAGACTACCTTCACCTATATTAGATTAGATTCTTCAAAAAAATTTGATTTTGCTAATCGTGTAAGAGTTTTGATTTCTCAATGTTGTCAGCTTTATGTTCTACAATATCCTCTAAGACCGTCTTGGCGTCCATACGAAATGGATGAACGATGCGAAGCAGTGAGTATTCATTCCCCTTTATCGTTTTGTTTCTATTGCTCTCTGCATTCTTTTCGTGTTCTAATCTTTTTGTTTATTTATGTATCCAAAAGGTTAGAGTGAATCCTTCGACCTCCCAGGTGGAAATTGATTTGTCTATGGATGTCCATTCGAGGAACTATGACTCCAAGTTTGGAAGTGAATTACATATGACTAAGCAGGTCAGATTTTAGTTCTAAGCTTAGATTCAAGTTTGATCTTTTGATGCGACTTCATTTTTTGTTTTTGTTTTTGGTAGACCTTGACAACAACATGGAAGCAGCCTCCTACATTGGATTATGCTGTAGGGGTTCTTTCAGGTGATAAGGTATTTTCTTCCCTCTTTTCGAAGCTTGATAACATTGTTGTGTAGTGTGAATATCTTATTGAATTGGACTTGTTGACTTGCAGTTACACTTGAATCCTGTTCATGCTGTTGCTCAGCTCCGACCGTCTATGGAGTATCTTTCATCCAAAAAGAAACACGCAGAAGCTACTGGAGAATCTGTTGGAACATCAAAAAGACAGGTATGGATCATCATCTACTAGTGCTAAAGAATTGAGGTGTAAGGATTTTGGTTTCAATTTTTAAAGCACTGCAGATTTAGCATGGTTGCTCCTGTAAAGTTCAGCGTTCTTATTTTTTATTTCATTTTTCCTTTCTGCTTTGTCAAAGATTGGATTGGGTAGTTTGGCTGCTTATGCCACCATTTACATGATTCTAATAATGAGTCTATTTGTTAGAACAAGGGAGTGCAGGCTTCGACGGATCAGAAACCGATTCCTGAAGAAGTATGAGAATTGGTTTTATTTAGTTTTTATGTGATCCTTTCTTCTCTTTGAGTTGTTGTTAGATATGGTTCCCTAAACTTATGTGGCTATCTTTCTTCTTCCTTCAGAATTGGGTTGCACTCAAGTATCATGGACTTCAGTCAGAATTTTGCTCCAGATATCTTAACGGAATGATGGCCAATGGGAACTCTTCAATAGACTTCAACATGAGCCCGTATGTTGTCTTCCTTTTCATTGAGTTTGCTTGAGACAGTTTGTGTCTTTCCTGCTTGCCTTAAAATTTGTTTTCCTTCTTAATATGTTCTTATATTTTATTGAAGGGACGTTTATATCAACTCACTGTGCCGTGGGGAAAGCAGCAGAAACTCTGAATCAAGAGATTCATCGAAAAGGTGCAGTGCATCATGTTTTCAATATATCGATTTCCCTTTTCTTGTTCTACCAAATGTCTGGTCTCAAGTGTCATCGAGTCAACATTTGCACCCTTTCTTACGTGTTCTTTCATGAAATATTCTTCTGATTTCAGGGTCTTAACCTCCCTACCGCTTGAAGAACGTGTGCAAAAGCTGCTCTGCCAGGTTGGTAGCCATTATAGTCAGCATTATGTTTTTCAATAAGTGCTTGTGTTAATCCCTGTTCTTTTGTGTTTTTGAATATAAAGTTTGTATGTATCCTGCTTTCTAAGTTATGAGTAAGATATAAGTATAAGCCGTGTAACTAACTTGTTATTAAAAAATAACAGGGACCTCCCTTATTTCGATACAGTGTTCTTAAGCACTATGCCCCAGAGTTCTCAGACAACGATTTCTTAAAGGTCCTCCAAGATTATGCCTGGTTAGTTCAAGGTTTATGGACTCCCAAAACTAGGCTACTACAACTTGACGGGCCCCAAGAGGCTTCCAGGGATTATGTCCTGATGCTGTTTAGCAAGGGTTCAACTATAACGTACTCTGAGGTTGCAGCAACTGGTCGCCTTAAGGAAAAGATAACAAGTATGTTGACTAAATTTGCCAAAGAAAGGCCCCTGCTATGTGATTGGAAGTTCAAAGAGCCCGCTGATGTTTCGTTCATAAAATCATACAAGGAGATTGCTAATAAGCAAGAAATCTTTTGGAAGGCTCTGGACGAAAAGCTTACACCAAAGATAACACAAGGAGGCAAAAGTAGAGCTGATAACTTAAGGAATGGTGTAGGCAAAAATCCTTCAGGTACAGTTAAACCAGAGATCCCAACAACTCTCTCAGACAAAGGAGGAAGTTCAAGAAATGCAATACATCGTTTTGTTGGACAAAAAATGTCAGAAGATATTCGGAGGGCGATACTAAAGGCCTTGAAAAAGGTGTTTCAATCTCACAAAGTTTGCAGGTGAGATTCTTGGCAATTACACTCTGGAATTATCTGAACCTCGTAATTTTCAGATTTATTGGATTTCGTATGGTTACTCTGTGTGCAGCTACGAGACGATCTGCCAAAGACTTAGGGATCTTGCAGTTTCCACATCAAATAATCCAAAGGCTGATTCAGGCATGGCACAACAAGTGGCGTTAGCTGTGGATGCTCACAAAGAAGAGCTCCAACAAATTATAAGTGAAGTGACTGTTGACATCCACGGCTCTTTTGTCTATAAGTTGTCTCCAGACCATCCAGAACATGACCCTCTCAGGTTTTTTATTGTTGGTAAATAATAATCACATTGGTTCATTCTGTTTCTGTTGAAGTCTGTAATGTCTCTATTTGACCATCAGGAGCGTGGTTATTGACCTCTTACTTGGAAATTCACCTGGAGCAAAGCTTATGAGAGCTGATGTATTTGTAGCAGGCGAGACCGTACTTCGTCGTAAAATCACCAGCAACGAATACCAAAAGGTATCACTTTGAGCTCTCATTCACTTTATTTATGTGTTTTGACATAAGTGTTGTTTTGGTCTGACTCTCTCGGTGTTGCTGCGCAGGTGATGCACGACCTCTGTGAAAGCAGCTCGTCAGGATGGGTTTTACAGAAACCTCGATGAGTGGCATCAGAGGAAAGAATTTAATGATATAAAAGTTTTGATAGAAAACTAGAGATTCATTTTGTAACCATTTACGATTCACTAGACTTGACTTACATTGTCGTATTTTTCTTTACTTGGCTGGCAATATTAGCTTCGTTTCAGGTATTTTGTCTACTTTACCATTGAGAACTCACTAGATAATAGGCAGGCATCTTCAGATATATTTTTTACATGCGAAAAAAGGAAAAAAAAGAAAAAGAGATGAAAATATTAAATTTGACGCAAGGGTAATTAAAATACTTGAACTATCAATCCAAAGGTTTCACAAATTGATGTAATCGGCAGGTAAATTCTGAACCAGAAATAGTAATACAGACTCAAATCTGTTGTTCAAAAAGGGAGCCAGAGAAACATCGTCCAATTTACTTGAAGAGGCTGCAGATACCAAACTCTTAAATTACGACACTTCTTCTTGAGAGTTGTTTCACCATCTTCATTTCAGCTGAAGAACGCTCAGAATATGTGCACCAAGTCATAAGCAAATCTACTCCATTGTTAAGGAAACCTACTGAGAGAAACAGAGAAAAGAGAACGAGCGAGTGTGGATACATGTCCTTTTCTTTTTTTTTTCTTTCCTAAACCAAGTTAGAGCTTACTAAACGATAAGTGCCATTTAGAGGTTAATCACAGGTTTTAAGGAGCTAATCATTTTACCTACATTAAACCATTCATATGTTCTTTCAGAAAGCTAATCAAACCTACGATTTACTTTTTTCACATGTTCTTAAAATGAGTGTGACCACCAGAGATTAAGATTAAGGATACGTCCAGAACAGCACAAACGACTGCCAAAAAGAGAAAACAAGACCGTAATTAGTATGAGACTAACAGGTTGATAAAGCACATAAAAAAAGGAGTCTGCAATGACAGATTTACCAAGAATAACTGAGAATAGCTTAGATTGAAGTTGAGCTAACAGAATATCTAAGGAAAGAAAAATGATGGCATACCATAAGGCCACCAAGAAAGCCGTCAAAAAGGACCCGATTCCAAGAATCAAAGTACAAGTCTGCTGAGAATCCTGCCTTGGCCATGAGCCCAACTGATGTGATCAGCATCACCACAAAGTAAAATACGAAACCAGTCAAGCCTGTGAATCCAATGATTCCTGCAAGCACTCCAGCGATGATAGACAGAAAAGTCCGGCTGCGAACAAGAAATTGGGGACACACAAGATCGTCAAAACAAGAATGAACATCTTTTGAAAACGAGAAAAGAAAGAATTGTATTGAATCAGACCTGTTCTGTATAACTTTCAAATTGTTCTGCAAGTTCTCTGCACTAAAGGTTGGTATGTCACTCATGACGTCCTTTGATCTCTTCTCAGATGAACCCATTTAAGATATCAAACAACCTGACCACATCAAATTTCAGATTACACCAAATGTCTGTGTATTGGATTTTACATTATCAGCCAAAAACAAAAAATCTTGAGAGTAAAAGTGAGAACTTTTTTTTTTTTGAAGTTTTTGTTCTGAAAATCAGCAACACATAGAGCAAGTGTTAGATCATAAAAGCGTAAATGCATTGAGTTTGAGCTTATGGTGGCCCGAAAATTAGTAATTTCTACTCGATGCAACGATTCTCGCAGCTGGGTTTTTAAGATCGCAACAAATTTCGATTCCTAACTCTTTAAGAGTTTACGACAATAACCCAAATAGACTTAGGTAAAGTTCCTACAACAGCGCAATGACGATCGATCTGGTTTATCGATTCCATAGTCAATGCAGCTATGGTGAATCGATCTTTTAACTACTATCCGATCTACTCAGGGATCTACATAAAAACTTGCAAAAGGAATAAAAAAATTAAAACTTACAATTAGAAACGAGACCAGGAAGATCGAAGCTGCGAGCTTGCTTAGGACTTAGGAGGAACTAATCGAGACGATGAGCGAATTTGAGCGAGGAAGAATAAACGGACGAGATATTTGCAACTCTCTCGTAAGGGTGTTCTCAAGCCCATCAGAGAACAATTTTTTTTTTGTTTTAATTTATTTTGTTTGTTATAAAATATCTTTTATAATTAATAAAAAATTTAATAACAAAAATACGAAGCTTTACAAATGCAAGTACAAATATAATTACACAAACTTACAATGATTTGAAAGTTTTATTACGTACCTCCAAGGAAATTAACTTGTATTCTTAAATTTTTCAGTTTTTGTAGTTTAGCTTAGCAAAAGCAAAGCTTTGGTTGATGGAATGTTGTTAACCTGACCTGATTATAGACCCATAAGCTACATTGGCTACCTACATCAATTCTCTTTCTTTTTCTGTATACTTCTTCACCATATTCATTTGATGCTGCTAAAAAAATGGTTATTGAGAGAAACATAGACAGGTGATAAGACAGAGCTGTTCCTGGGAAGGTGCATAAGAGAGAAACAAAACAACTGTTCTGGTTCAGACACTGAGTGAAAACCAGATTGCAATCTCTCGTATCAGTAATAACAGTTTGGTTAAAACTCAAACCGAATGGAGACGAGTCTTTCCTACATAGGCTCAAGGTTCATAAAAATCCAGATAGCATTCGTTAGGTAGGATTCCAGATTTCGATACCATCAACTCTCAGTAACGTTAGGGGGAAAAAAAAAAAAGAAGAGAAAAAAGCCACGACGATGATGATGATTATTTTGATAATTACAATGGCGAATCAACCAGTGACAGAGTCATTAGAACGACGATGACGAAACTCAGCTCGGATTTTGGATTCGAGGACAGAGACATATCGATCGAGAACAGAGACGACAGCTTCAAACTCGGACACTTGTTTCTCGATCGCGTCCATCTGTCCCACGAATTCATCCAAGCCGCCACTTTTCGACTTCATCTGCTCCGCGAAAACCCTGAGCCCAGCTGCCACGTCACCCAAATCCTCGTACTCCGACGCAACTCTCAGATTCATCTTCTCCAACAGATCCAGTTGATTGTTCGTTCCCTATCCTCCACATCCACCACCACAGAGAGTCTCAGTTTCATATTTCATATTCTAGGTAACAAATTGGATCTGTTAAAAAGTTAGGATTTTTATTTTCACCTGGAGCTCGGATTTCACCATGGATGATACACTCGTGAAGAGATTCTGCAGCGATTCAGCTAGATCATCACGCGCATCCGCCATAGATGAATTTTACAGATTACGACTTCTTCTCCTATTGTCTGACCAGCTGAGAGAAGGTGAGCTGATTTGTGTGAGAGAGAGAAGAAACAGCGAGGATTCGTAACCCCTCTCCTAACTTTGTTAAGCCCACACCAGAACCAGAGCTTCTTCTTAACTAATAAAGAAAGAAAAACCTTTTCTTTTTTAATAATTTAGTTTTTTCCCCGACTTGATTTGCTGCAAAAGAATATGGTTTCTGACAGAAACAGAGACCAGAGACATAAGACGAGAGAGAGAGAGAGAGAGAGAGAGAGAGAGAGAGAGAGAGAGAGAGAGAGAGAGAGAGAGAGAGAGAGAGAGAGAGAGAGAGAGAGAGAGAGAGAGAGAGAGAGAGAGATATTATTTGGTCTCATGAAGTTACTTATCAATAACAATAGCTTACACTTGCACATTAAACAACACAGGCCAATAATTCCCCCACTAAGACATCAATTTGCAGAAAGTATTCACAATGGATGATTATACATATAGTACATTTGATGTGCATCGTTTAATTAATGGTGGCTCCTGTATAGATCGATGCTCCCTAATTGTAGTCTGGAGGTCGAATTCACGTCTCGTCCACACAAAAATCGGAACCTGCAACATTCACATTAATCCAATTCAATACACATTTGTGGTCATGACTCAACCAAGCTGTGTAGATCAGATAAAATTCATTTAACTCACCTGAAGATATTTGCTTGGATCCCGGGAGATGTTATTTTGTAGGATTTGCGTTGGAACCGCTCCTCGAATACCTGATTAGTTTGCTTATCCAGAACATGCCATGTCGATCCACCGTCGTTACTTCCTTCAAGAACCCTGGGAAAAGGTAACAAATCGCAAAAAAACAGTGAGGACAAATAGCCCAAATTTGTATGTATGTTTAGACTTAAAAAAAGGATAAGGAAAAAGAAAAAAAAGACATTTACCAATCTTTGGGGTCTCTCTCTGGGGCATCATTTGCAGACATGAGCTCGTATGCAATGAGTTGTTGCACCTGGTTGTAGAGTGTTTTGTACACGATCCAACAGCCTGTGTAAGATGAGAGATGGGTATTTCTCATCATGTCATGTAATAACACATGTACCAGAATTTTCGAATCAGGCTTTATTTCTTTCATACCTTTTGCACCATTTGGTTCCTCCCATTTGGACTCTTGGATTCCATCAAAAGCTGCGGTTGCCTGAAACATTGAGGCATGTTTATTTAGGAATAACAAAAGGGGTTTAAGTAATGGTAAGATTGTAGTAGTGTACTACTTACGATGCCAGAAGGAAGCTCTTCACCACTCGCGAGGACAGAACCAGAGCATACCCTGTTCTGTTTCAGAAATGGAAAAGACAGTGAATCTTTGTTCAAGTTTTGGCATTTTCTGAGGTCAGTGACCAGTTCCCTTAAAGCGTCCAATGCAACTGGCAATGCTAAAGCCGTTTCTGTGGGTTTACCCACCAAGCATATTGTGAGACTTTTCTCGTCTGTGTCTTTCTGGCTCTTCAAAGAAAGAGCAAAAAGCAAAACTTCCAGTGCGGGGAGAAACTGCTCTGGGAATGAACTTGAGCTATCTGCATCTAAAGTCAAGCGAGCCTTCCTCGTTTTGAAAGGCGCATTCTTCAGATCCACAAGGACTTGCTTGATCATATTAAGGACCTCGATTGCTCTTGCTACAGGTAAATCATCCACAACGAACTGAGTCACGATAGGCAGAAACGAGTCATGAATGTTGGTCACATGGTCATCAACGCATGTGCGAACTGGGCAAGAGGACGAGCTGACAGAGCTGTTTTCTCCTGAACCAAATTCTGATCTCAGAATGCGCCATTCTTTATCTCCACTTTGCCTTCCGGGTAAAGAAACCGAGGTATCATCTGGGGAATGCAGATTTCTCTCGAGTTCTTCCTGCTCATTTCTGTCTCGGAGTTTAAGCGCAGAAACTTGTGACATAAAGCTACCTCGCCGTTCCTCTGTCAGGGCTCGTAGAACAGCTTCCAGAGATGATTCAGTTGTGAGAGTTCGTCTAGATAAAACCTAGAGTGGAAAACAACAGCAAGAACATGAGTGAGAAATGGAAATGCTGTTACTGATTCTTAAAACAAAACAGAACATTCGCTGCTTTTCTGTAGCATTACCTCATGCCATTTCTTTGTATATCGCTTAGTGACATCACAAACCCCGTCCACGGAAATCGCAATAACGTAATTCAATTTTTTACCCCATCTACAAGGCAGAGAATTTTGTGAGAATATGGGAGTCCATTATGGGGATTGTTAAATGAAAATCATGGAAAGAGGAGGTAACTGGCAAGAAAGAAAACTTACCCTTTCTCATATAGCATGGGTTTGTCATACACTCCTTCACAAGGGTCAAGATGAATCCATCTGCAGAAATACAAAAACGGCTCAAATCACTCGGTTGAAATTGCTTCACAACTGAAAAATAGACGTTTCTTTGGCATATGAAGTTTACCTTCCCAATGAGTGAGAGAAGCATTCCGTCCAGACGTGATCTGTGAAGTCCAGTATCTGTAAATGAGTAAAAATATTACAAAAACACATTACAAACATCAAAGCAGTTCCAAAAAATTTGCGGGAAGTGACGATGGATGTTAGCAGAATACCAAACGAGAATCATAGCCAAACGAGCGGCAGTATAGCGTAAAGCAGTTGGCCCACTCCCCGCAGCGACCTCTCTTTGTTTCTACGAGCTGCATGAACACGGAAGAAATATGGAACCTGTCAATGAAGTCAAGAACATATATATCTTCAAATGTACAAGCTATTTAGTCACCTTAAGAGGATCATTGTACCGAGGGAATCGAGTAATTATTGGACACGAGGTACACCTGTAAAAGTTATAGCAAAAGAACAAAACAGTAAGTCGAAAGAGTTCACCAACAGGAAATAATTAAAAGAGCTGTTAGAATCCAATACAATACACTAGATATAATAGGAATGATTCAGCTTTTACAGTCCTACATTTTCTCCTAGAATAAAGGCCGTGAATTCAGAATAAACATGTCACATTTCCTGCGCAAATGAAACTATGCAGAACTGCAAAGTAATTGACATACCGATATAGTTCAACTCGATTTGCTCCATAAGCAAGCTCTGAGGTAAGTGGGTTTCCCATCCCCTGGCCTATGGTTTTGTTTCCACAATAGTCACACGAAGGTTCATTGACCCATCTGCATTATCACACAGGCAACAACAGAGAAAGAGGTTCTTTAAAACTACTGTGCCATTATATACATATTCTTACACATAAAAATGCTGCACAGAGAGAACAAATAACAGTACAAACCAATGATAAGATGATGTTAAGTCATATTATCTTCCATTCAAAATCCCGTCAAGGATTTCCATACTGTAACTTATAATTCAGCTTTGGGCTCAAAATATGAACCAAATTTCAGTTCAAAGAGATGTAATCTTTCTGTTGTTTTTTCAACTCTACACTTTAGGATTATGTAGGTGACAATCTGAAAAGTCCTAAAAGACAAGGAAAAGGGAGCTTAGAAAACCTGAAGGATCTTTTGAACCAGAAAAGTAGCTGAAGCAGGAAAGCGTAGTCTTTTTCATGTTTAGATGGCTTGAAATTCCCCTCCTAAATGTTTGTTAGAAACTTGGATCAGTAAAAAAATCTCATATAAGATCTAAAGCTCAAGTAAACCTCAACCTAAAACCTTTAATTCTGAATTTCATCAAGGACACTAATATCAAAACTTATAGTTCTATTCATCGGTGAATATAAGCTCAAACCTTGGCCAGAGAAACCAAAGCTTTCTCCTCGAGCTCGTCTTTAGGAACGGTCTTTCGAGCAGCTTCTTGACGGACTGGATCTTCATACTGAAACAAAAATTGCAGTCAGACATTCAACACAGAAAACAAACTTCTTTTTACAAAAAAAAAGACTCAAAGAATAATCTAGTCTATCACCATGAGGACTTGGCTGACATAAGGCCTTATCCTGCTCTCGAATTCGCTGCTATCTTGTGCAGCAACATACTGTTGAAACATCATCGCCTCTTCCTCTGCCTGTAAGCAGGAAACCCAAATGAAAAGAGCAGCCAAAATCACTTTCAACATTGATACGAAATGCTGATCAAAACCTGCAACATTCGTGCCAACTCTTCGTCTGATTTCACCATTTCCGCATCAGATTTCTCGATCTGACCAGAGGTTCCTTGTGAAATGTCCTCGGAGTTTCCTCCAGTTGAGACCAATCGAAGCTTATCGGGTATAGAAGTGAGATCAGTCTCATCCGATAACGATACCACTCGATCATCATCTTCCGCAACGATCTATCGCCCACAATTTGACCAATTATTAGATAACAGAAATCATCAGAGGTTCCACAAACGGAAAAGAAAGTAAAATCAGATTACAAAGGAAAAAAAAGTACCTTTTGCTCATCAGAAGGAACATAAGTGAGGGAGAAAATCTGAGTCTGTAAAACCTGCAGAGAAACATGACAGCATCGAATCGAATCGGAGACGAATATTTATTGGAAGAACAGAGAGAGAGAAAGACCTCAACGCCATATTCGGTGTCGTAGTCGATTTCAAAGATCGAATCTTGGTGGTGGATGACAAACTTCCGAGCCACCATTTTTCCTCAAAGGACTGAAATTCCAAAATGATCTCTTTTCTCTAAACACAAGGCAAGAGAAACATAACAGTCTTGAAGAAGGGAATTGCGCCGTTGACGAAGACCACGAACCGGCCGGTTCCACCTTAAATTTTATCATTGGTTTGGCACGATTTGAACTCGGACCGTTTTATGCACTAAAAAATTATTCAACTATGCAAAAAGAATTGTAACTTGATACTTTTTAATATTTGAACTAGTGAATAAAAGCTGACTTCTGTTTTCATGAATGAACAATACTTGATCCTTTCAAAATTTTCAAATCCATAACTCCCATGTCATAATATACTCAAGACTCAAGAGCTTGAACATATCAGTTCAAAATTTTCAAATCCATAACTCCCATGTCAGAATATACTCAAGACTCAAGAGCTTGAACATATCAGTTCAAATTTTTCAAATCCATAACTCCCTTGTCATAATGTACTCAAGACTCAAGAGCTTGAACATATCAATGCCCTCCTCAAGAACCGATTTTACATGATCTTGGAAAATCTCCAATGGATTTTCAAGCACATAAGCTGCATTTGAAAATATGCCTTGTCGACATTCCCCTTACAATATTCATATATAAACAGATATAGATATGTGATCAAAGTTGGATGATACCATTGAAGATGAAGTATAAGCTGTGTAACATGTACAAATGCTACTTTTAATACTTAAAATGTTATTATGCCAAACTGCAACTAGAATCCATAACTCCCATGTCATAATCAAATTCATAGAATTGATATCCTGTTAGCGGATAAAACTTTCAGAAAATAAACACAGGTAAAAATTAATTCTTTTTTTTTTTTGAAAGATAGGTTAAAAAAAAAGCAAAAGTTAGGTTGCATGAAATAAAAATAGATATGCAAAAATATATTTAAATATGCGAAAAAAATTCTTTTTGCGTACTTCTAAATTTTAATTTTCATAGTTAGAACTTAAAATTAAAGCATAAATCGATTTAAAAAAGGATCTCACGTTAATTACTTAATTAGGTTTGTAAGTTACTAAAATAACAAATTGTACTCTAATATTTCTTACGTATTCAGTTAGTACGCGTTTATGAAAAAATAGAGAAGTTTATGTTATAAAACGTTTGGTTTCCACCGTATTTAAGGCTTTTATTTTTCAATTAGGGTTTTTGTTCTAGAAATAATGAACCGTTTACACTACATTTCTAAACTACGATTTTTAGGAATTATGCTCTCTTTTTTTTTCTTTTGAATCTAATGTTAAATTCTATTAAAAAAAAAAAACTGTTACAACTTTGATCAATCGTTTTTGGAACTCAAAAAACAAAGGAAACTACTCTTGTTGTACTCTGGAATATTATCTTGTGGAAAACCACATTATGAAGCCCTCTTCAGTCTTCATATCTCATGTCCTCACTGCTTCAGATTGAACTGAGCTGGTTTCTGACATTTTTATCTATCATCTTGATTAGCCGGTGCACTGTCGAAAGAGTCTCACCATGTTTCCTGTTGTTTCTTTCTCGTCAGACCGAGTAAATGGCTGCTTGGAAGACATATCTTAGCAACAAAATGGTATTTCTGTTCCATGATGGGCTGATGAATAGCTCTCTAATATTTCCACACTCATGTTTTTAACTATATTTCCAAAAAAATTCAAAAACAATTTCGGATGAAGTTTCCCTGCATGTAACTTAGATAAAACCCTTCATTTTCAACTAAAACATTCATTTTTTAACTTCTACTGAATAGTCAAATAAAAAATTTATACATAAATATCAAATTCGTCCGTTACTTTTGACCAAAAAATATAATGCCCATCTAAAGTAAATATAAAAATGTGAAAATAGCAAATTGACTAAAATATGGAAACATATCTTTGTAGTCAAAAACTGTAAGGGATTTATATGGGATATTATTCCCCAAAATTAAACCATTTCATTTACAGTGAAATATGCATGTACCATTCAACGGCCAGCTCTCCTTCCTTACATGTAAAAGAGATTCTTATCTTAAAAAGGCTTGGTTTAGCGCCTTTGTTGCCACGTGTCGTTGGCTCCTCTTCTACTTGTCTAAATATATACTCACTAATCCTCTCCATCAAATCTCACCAAGCCCTATCATAACCTTTACTCATCTATCTATCTTCAATCTTTCTTGCATTTCTCTCACAGACCGATTTCGCTTCTTCACGTAAGTTTTCTGTGTCCTTCTCAAAGTAAAGTGATTGTTACACCCTAGCTGCTCCCACTCTTATTGTTTCAACATTTCAACCTGGATTTTAAATGAGTTTTTCTACGATTTATATGAATAGTTTTGCGTCGATATAATCAATGTGATGTAGAAACACTTGCTACGAGGTTTTGGATTATACAGATTCTTCAAATAATATGATGCTGCATGTGGGTTCTTGTTTTTCTTATTGTTCAACTCTAGAGTGACTTACACTGACCTTTTGCACTACATGTTAGGTTTTGGAAATGAGATTGTTAAACCCTAGCTGCTCCCACTCTTATTGTTTTAACATTTCAACCTGGATTTTAAATGAGATTTTCTAGGATTTATATGAATAGTTTTGCGTCGATATAATCAATGCGATGTAGAAACACTTGCTACGAGGTTTTGGATTATACAGATTCATTCAAAAATGATGCTGCATGTGGGTTCTTTTTTATTTATTGTTCAACTCTAGAGTGACTTATACATTGACCTTTTGCACTACATGTTAGGTTTAAGAAATGGAGAAAAATGGAAGCACAGATTCAAAGACTAACGCCGGGAAGCAAAACAAGAGAACTCATCCAGATGATGATGTCTCTAGCTCTAGGAGTACTAGACCAAAGCGAGCTGCCGCATGTACAGACTTCAAGGAAAGATCGTCTTTCCGTATCTCTAAGAAATCTTCTACTGTTGAAACCAAGAAACAGCAGATTGTGGACAATGAGATTGCAGCTCTAAGCTTAACAAGTTCTCCGCAAAGCAACGAGACTCGTGAAACAAGGAGGCTAACTAAATTCCATTTACATGATAGAAATGGAGTTCCACAGCCAGTGGAGATGTTGGAGGTTGATGACATTTTCATCGGAGGTGTTATCTTACCTTTAGGTGATGACAAGGAGAAAGAAGATGGCGTGAGGTGCGACTCTTTTGGACGAGTTGAGAATTGGAATATCTCTGGATATGAAGATGGCTCCCCGGTGATATGGATCTCAACCTTATTGGCAGATTATGATTGCCTTAAACCTGATACTAGGTACAAGAAGATGTATGATTATTTCCTTGAGAAGGCTCGTGCCTCAATAGCGGTTCACAAGAAACTGTCCAAGTCTTCAGGTGGGAACCTTGACACAAGTCTTCCCGAGTTGCTCGCGGCGGTTTCTAGGTCTATGAGTGGAAGCAAATTCTTTTCTAGCGGTTTAGAAATCCGAGATTTTGTTATATTCCAAGGGGAATTCATATATAACCAGCTTCTTGGTCTGGACGAGACAGCCAAGAAACATGAGACAAGCTATCGGGAGATTCCATGTCTCGTTTCTCTCAGAGATGAGAGTAAACTTGACAAGGCTGTGCAGATGGAAGGAGGAAGCTCTTCTAATGGGGCTCTGAGGATTGGTGGAGTTGCTGAAGTTGAAGGAGCAAGCTCTTCTAATGGGTCTCTGAGGATTGGTGGAGTTGCTGAAGTGGAAGGAGCAAGCTCTTCTAATGGGGCTCTGAGGATTGGTGGAGTTGCTGAAGTGGAAGAGACAAAGTCCAGAAGATATGCTGAGATTATACAAGACGAAGAGTATAGGAAATATATTCAACGTCCCAGGAAAAACCGTAGATCAGCTCCTGCTTCAAAAAGTTTTTACATAAAGATCGATGAAGATGAGATTGCCAAAGATTATCCTCTCCCAGATTCTTATAAGAATTACCAAGATGAAACGGATGAGCTTATACTGCATGATGCTAGCACTGAGGAACTGCCTCGAAGGATGCTTCACAACTGGGCTCTTTACGACTATGATTCTATGTTGATACCTCTAGAGCTTCTTCCGATGAAGCCTTGTGATGATCTTGATGTAACTATTTTTGGATCTGGTTTGATGACCGACGATGTTGGAAACTGGTCTTGTGAAGGTGATTCTGAAGCCTCTACAAAGTCAAAGGATCATGATGGGATGCCCATATTACTCAGTAAAATAAAGGAATGGATGGTTGAGTGTGGGTCGTCAACGGTCTCCGTTACATTAATAACGGATGTAGCAAGGTAAGCCGTTTTATTATAGTAACTTGTAACCCACGTTTCTGTTTTGTTTTTTTTTTTATTCTGTTGCTGACGTATTAGGTATATTCAGGTATCGACTTGGGAAACCGTCAAAGCAATACGCCCTTTGGTATAAACCTCTTGAGAAAACAGCAATGGCTGCGGTACGCATTATTGCTTTGCTTGAGAAGCAAGCTAGGGTTGCTAGGCTTTCATTTGCAAATGTCATCAAAAGAGTGTCTGAGTTCGAGAAGAAAGATAAAGCTTACATTTCTGATGATCTCTCGACTGTTGAGAGACATGTGGTCGTCCATGGACAAATAATCTTGCAGATTTTCTCAGAATTTCCTAACGATGATATCAAAAAGTCTCCATTTATTATGGAGCTTGCGAGGAAAATGGAGGAAAGGCACCACACAAAATGGGTCATCAAGAAGAAGAGAAGTGTGACAAGGGAAGTGAATCTGATGAATCCGAGGGAAGGTGTGACACCTGTGGCATCCAAGAGGCAAGCTATGCAAGCAACAACAACTCGCCTGATCAACAGAATCTGGGGAGAGTATTACTCCATTTACACTCCAGAGGATCCACAGCAAGAGAATGATCCACAGCAAGAGAATGATGCAGATCAAGAGAATGATGCAGATCAAGATGAGGAGGAAGATTTTGAAGAGGAGAGTGAAAATGAAGAAGAAGATGATGACGAAGAGGAGATTGTACCAGAACCTGTCGAGGTTCAGAAGTCTCATACTCCTCCAAAGAAAATCCGAAGCAGTTCTGGTAAACTGGAGATTAGATGGGAGGGTAACAGTCAAGGGTTCACATCTGCTGGTGAGCCTCTCTATGGACAAGCCCTAGTTGGAGAAGAACTGGTGGTTGTAGGTGATGCGGTCGTCTTGAGGGTTGATGATCCAGAGGAAACTCCGATCATGTACTTTGTGGAATACATGTTCGAAAGATCAGACCACTGCCAAATGCTACATGGTAGACTCCTCCAAAGAGGATCCGAGACAGTTCTCGGTAATGCTGCTAACGAGAGGGAGCTCTTCCTTACTAATGATTGCATGGCTCTAGAGCTAAAGGACGTACTAGGAAAAGCCCATTTCGAGTTCCGTTCAAGGCCATGGGGCCATCAGTTCAGGAAAGAGAACATTGCGGCAGATAAGCTTGACAGGGCAAGAGCAGAAGAGAGAAAGGCAAAAGACTTGCCAACAGAATACTTCTGCAAGAGCTTATACTCGCCTGAGAGAGGAGGCTTCTTTACTCTTCCTCTAAGTAGTATTGGCCGTGGTTCTGGATTCTGCAGTTCATGTAGGATCAAGGTGGCTGAAGAGGAAAGGTTAAAGTTTAAACTCAATCTTTCAGAGAAAAGCTTTTCCTCCAAGGGGATTCAATATTCTTGTGGGGATTTTGTCTATGTAAACCCCCAATATATGACAAGTATAGATGGTTTGACGGAGAGTTATGGAAAACACAAGTCTGGGAGGAACATTGGCTTAAAAGCTTATGCTGTTTGCCAATTGCTGGAGATCACTATCCCACAAGAATCTATAATGGGTTTCTTTGAGGTTCAGTTGAGAAGGTTTTATAGGCCTGAGGATATTTCTTCAGACAAGGCCTATACTTCAGACATCCGAGAGGTAAGAACTATTTCTTTATGTAATATATCTAGTGGTTTTTTCTTGATAACTTTATCTTACCATCTTTAATTTTTGTCTCCTTTTTTTTTGTTGTTGCAATTTTCGTAGCTGTATTACAGCCATGATACATATGTTCTCTCTCCAGAGGCTCTACAGGGAAAGTGTGAAGTGAGGAGGAAAAATGATATGCCTTTATGCGGTGAATATCCAATATCAGAACATATCTTCTTCTGTGAACACATCTATGACCCTTCCAATGATTCTCTCAAGGAGGTATATATTTCTTCAAGAAGTCAAAATTTTTTTTTTCTGTATATAATTCAATTTTCTGATACAAAGTGGAACTGTCACTCTCTTAAATGTCTTGTAACAGTTGCCCTATAATATCAAACCGATGTTCTCTACAACTGAGGATGACAAGCTTCCAAGAAAGAAAAAGGGCAAGGCTTTAGAGAGTGAAGCTGAGGATTCTGCGACTCCCAAGCGTGAAGAGGCACCTAAAGAGATGCGTCTGGCTACGCTAGATATTTTTGCTGGTTGTGGTGGCCTCTCTAAGGGACTGGAACAAGCAGGTACGTATTATCTCCAGTCAACACTTACTCTACAAAAACGCTTGAACAAAAGTTGTAATTATTTGCATGTTTTATATACAAAAGGCGTATGTGAGACAAAGTGGGCCATCGAGTATGAAGAGCCAGCTGGACAGGCCTTTAAGAAAAACCATCCTGAATCAGCAGTTTTTGTGAACAACTGCAACGTGATTCTTAGGTAATATATCTTACAAGATAAAACACTTACTCTTCCACTGTGGCTATTTATTGTGTTGTGATCAGTTTGTTGTGATGATCACGCAGGGCCATGATGGAGAAAGGTGGAGATCAAGATGATTGTATCTCTACAAAAGAGGCTGATGAACTCGCAGCCAAACTTGATGAGGACGAGAAGCGTAATCTGCCACTGCCTGGTCAGGTTGATTTCATCAACGGAGGCCCTCCATGCCAGGTATATAGATATATATGTATTCTTAAGATTGTTGCTATTACAACTTTTGTTGAATAAGTGAAGAGCTCTTTTAATTAAACTATGAAAAAATATGGCAGGGATTTTCTCGTATGAACCGGTTCAACCAAAGATTTTGGAGTATAGTTCAGCGTGAAATGATATTAGCATTCCTCTCGTTTGCTGATTATTTCCGGCCAAGATACTTTCTTCTTGAGAACGTGAGGTCCTTTGTGTCCTTCAATAAAGGGCAAACATTTCAACTCACGCTCGCTTCTCTCCTTGAGATGGGTTACCAGGTATGTAAAAGCTATTACTTCGTCTCATGTTTGATGTGTTCCACACTTGCCTCTTATTTGGTATATATGTTTGATATATGATGTTTGTTTTCCAGGTGAGATTCGGAATCTTGGACGCAGGTGCGTATGGAGTTTCTCAATCAAGAAAAAGAGCTTTTATATGGGCAGCTGCACCAGAAGAAGTTCTTCCAGAGTGGCCTGAGCCAATGCATGTCTTTAGTGGTCCACAGTTGAAAATCCCACTATCGAAAGGTGCACACTATGCTGCTGTTCGTAACACTAAATCTGGTGCACCTTTCCGTCCCATCACAGTGAGAGACACCATTGGAGATCTTCCACCAGTTCAAAACGGAGCATCAGAAATATACAAAGCGGTATGATGATAAATCCATTTGGAGAAAGTATTTATTATACACACATACTCCTAATGTTAACACAACAACCATTTATTTAAATTACCTTTTTGGGGGCATTTTTCTGTCTTGCAGTATGGAGAGGACCCAACCTCGTGGTTCCAAAAAGCAATAAGAGGAAACATGTATGTTCTCACGGATCATATCTGCAAGGAGATGAATGAAATAAACCTCACTCGATGTAAGAATATCCCAAAGAGGCCAGGTGCTGATTGGCATGACCTCCCAGACGAAAAGGTCAGTATTATATACATCCGACTAGTGGAAACAAAAGGGTTTCCTTTTTAAGATCAACTTAAATGCTTACTTTAACTATAATAGGTGCCGTTATCAAATGGGAAGATGGTAGATATGATTCCACAATGTCTGCTAAAGAAATGTAAGTCTTGGAAAGGACTCTATGGGAGATTGGACTGGCAAGGCAACTTTCCAACTTCCATCACTGATCCTCAGCCTATGGGAATGGTCGGAATGTGCTTCCATCCAGACCAAGACCGAATTATCAGTGTCCGTGAATGCGCTCGATCTCAGGTAATAAAAAGAAGTCCTCTGTTCCTTAGCCAGTCCTCTAGGATCAGTAACAGTTTTAGAAATGGCAAAGCACTTGTTTCTATGGAAAGATTTTTCAGTTCTGTTTTTGGAAATACAGTAATTGTTAGCTTATGAATAGGGCTCTTAAGAATTGGTTCCATCAAAAAGAAAAAGAGAAATGAAACTTGTTGGTATATGAAAATTGCAGGGCTTTCCGGATAGCTTTGAGTTTTCAGGGAAGATAGCACACAAGCATAGGCAGATTGGAAACGCAGTCCCTCCACCATTGGCCTTTGCTCTCGGTCGTAAGCTCAAAGAAGCCTTACATCTCAAGAAGTCACTTCAACATCAACCCTAAAAGCACCCCCATTATACAAGTCATTGTAATTCTCCTTTTGAAACTCATGACAGTTATTGGTTTAGGAGACTTTTGTATCAATTGGTGATTGTTAAATTAGTTTATCTGTAAAAGACAATACAGTTGTATTGTATCTATCATTCGGCTTCTTTCGAGAGCTTTTTCTCTGTATGAATAAAAGTTATCAAAGTTAAAGTTTCATTTCATATAAGAAAAAAAAGAAAGGGTACAAAATTTTCACCATGTTAAATAATAGTATGAAACAACACTGCTCTGCGTTTTTTCACCATTGCTTCTTTCCCTTTTTCTTCTTCTTGCTGCTACTACTACTAGTGCTACTGGCAGTTGCAGAAGAAGGGCTCTCGCTGACATTATCAAACATACCGGCTTGTGCTGCGTTCTGCAACCACTCATAGAACTCTTCCTCCGTCATTGTTTCATCCATGTTTGCATTTGGCATTCTCTGGTTTCCTCTTTGCCCTGATGAACCACTCGTTCCTCGTTTTGCACCTGTCACGTTCGTGTTCACATGGAAGCTCGGCTTGTGGGTGTTTGCTGGACATCTCATTCCCTTCCAACAAATTCAAATAAAAAATAAAAAACATTTCAATCCTTCCGAAACAAAGCAAAGCAATCTCTTAAGAAACGCCAAAGCAAAAGCAAAAGCGATTGGTTTTTTGGGTACCTGACAGATATACCACTGAGAAGCTTCATATATTTTGCTATCTGCACAGACGTAAGCACGCGGCATATCAACCTGCGTTGCAACAACAAACCTCTCATAGAGTCATTCGATAAGTACAAATTGTGTTCTTGTGGATCAATCAGGCGCAGAGTGTACCGTCCTCAAACTTTTCTATTTACTACATTTACCAATGAAATGAAAACTTGCGTGTATAAATACCTTTTGAAACAACCCAAACAAGACGTGCTGTGAAGATTGTTCAACCCAACCGTCTCCATCTTTTGCCGGATGAAATTCCTTGCAATCCTTGAGATTCGAAAGCAGAGCTCGAGTAAATCAATTAAGTACTATAGGTTATAATTTCTTCCAAGTAGTTTCATCACTGGTGTATTATATAGTATCTCTAAGATGCAGATGAAGAGTTGGAAAAAAACCTGGCACCATCTTGCTCTAGATTTTGATTTCTTTGTTAGAAACCACGCGTGGAGATTGCCACATTTTTTACACGCTATTTGTCTACACTCTCTTAAAGCTTCCTCTCCTTCACCTTCTGAGCTTCCAAAGCCGGATCCAGAGAAACCGTGTCCCCGACTATCCTGGTAATTGATGATTTATTACGTTAGCAGCTTAAAATAAAGACATATATCCGAGTTGAGGGTCCAATATATTGAGGAATTAAGCAAAGAGAGAAAAATGACACTTTTAGCAACAATGAATGTTTTCAGAAGATGAAATAAGAGGCAGGCAACTATAAACATACCTTCTGAGAAGAACTCTGAAACCTCCTAAAGTAGTTCAGTAGTTCTTCCTTCTTTAATTCATCGTCATATGATTTCTGCTTTACAGAGTCAAGCAATACCTAGAGGCCAGCTAGGGAGATCAGAGTTGGAGGAACTTTATGCACCAGTACAAGCTGATGAAATGAGAAATAAAATATTACCTCATACGCATTCTGAAGTTTCTTAAAAGCTTCAGCTGCTTTTTCATTCCCCATATTTTTATCAGGATGGACCAGCATCGCCTATTAAATCATTCAAAATGCTTATAAACTCAACATACGGTTTTGTTGCAATTAACACAGGCAGAAAGATATTAACTTCAAAGAGAAAAAATAACCAGCATTACCTTTTTCCTATATTCTCGTTTGAGATAAGCCATGTCAACATTCCCGTACCGAGGTAAGCCCAATGCTGAGTAGTGGTCAGCACAGTTTAGCAACCGAGCAACTTCATCTTCAGATGTTAACTCAGATTCTGTTCCGCTAGTTGAAGGGACTCCTGGGCCACGGTCTCCCGGAAACCCAGGGCCGCTTTCAAAAGACGAACCATTTAACGGCTCGGTAGGTCCATCAGCTGTGCTCTGCTGGTTTAATTTGTTCTTGAAGAAATATATAAGAGCATCGGTTGAGATGAAAGCAAGATTAAAAGCCAAAAGAAGACCTAGCCATCCAACATAACTCCATGCACTATAGACTGAATACACTGTGATGATAAACAGTGCAACGCGCTCGTGCTTCAGCATGAATGCCAGACCTTTATATCAGTAAACATTGCACATTGTATAAGACAAAATAATGCAAGAGTATGGTTGTTGCTACAAGATTGAGATAGGAAGGACTTTTACCTCCGAAGAAGAGGAAGAGCAGTGTTGTCCAAAAGCTACCATAGAGCCATAGCAAAACCAAACCAGAAATGGCAAGTGTGATAGACCCAACAACAAATCCAATGAACAACGCCACCAGAACAGTTGCAGCCTGTAGTTTTATCGAATGTTTACATATGCATAAAAAGTAAACATATAGGCAATCATATTTGAGATCCTTACCGACATCACTATGAATTTGGTCATGCCGATCATGGAAAACGCTGAAAAGAGACCACACCACATGATTGAGAAAAAGGATGCTGTTCCCATCCGGATGAAAGAATCAAAACCTCGGATTGCGCAATCCAGCCAAACCAGAGAGAGAAGAAGAATTATGCTGCCAAAGTGCATAAGCCATCTGAAGACAACCGGATATGCTTGCCGAATTTTCTTTATAACAACATCACGGGCTTTATATACTCGTGATCTGAGAGAAACTATCAAAGGTCTGTGTTTTTCCATAAACTGAGTCACTTCCCTTGATATGGTAGCAGTGGGTATCCTCAGTTTCCTGACTGCTGCATTGTATGCTAGCCCAATATTCTCCGAGGGGCTGTTTGTGCTCAATATATCCAGCAAGCTTCTCATAAGACCGTTGATGTGTTCACGACCAAATGGAATATATCTAGTCTCTTCGGTGGTAAAACCAGGTTCATTATGAGGTCTATCTCCAGCTAAATCTGTCTCTGAAGAAACAGGTTGATCTTTCACTGCATCCATATCTCTTTCCAAAGCTTCAGAAACCGGACTACTTCTTGTCAGTTTATCATCTTGGCAATTCTCTTTCAGGACAGTCTCAGCCTCACTAGTTTTCCCTTGTCCCTTTGAAGACAGCAAAGAATCAGAATTTTTCTTTTTTTGCTTCGTTTGGTGATCCAATCCATTCTTCTGGTGACTTCCTTTCCGAGCCATTACTAATTCAAACAAGTATGTAAAGCGCAATCAACTGAGACTTTCTCTAGCATTTCCTGCCACTGGAGAAGGCAGAGCAAATTAAGTCAAGCGAAAATAGCAATCTTGAAGAACTAATCCAAATAATTGACTGTTATGTACAACGTCTAGCTAACAATAAAATCACAGTAGTTGAAGCAACGTGGAAATGATCAAATCGAAGAACTTTCAGCACCCAACTTCAAATCTTTGGATAAAAAGACGAAATTTTCATTTCAGGAGAGTAATTGAGATTAAAACCCATGTAAAAGCTTTCGGATTCCGTATGGTTGGAGGAAACTAAGCAAAAACTAACTTAGAATAGTGAAAAGAGACATGCCCGAAATCGTATTTTCCAGGCAGACGAGATTACAAGAATACGAATTCTAAAGGCGAATTGGGAAGAGAACAAAAAAAGATACCTGAAACTCTGATTCCAAACGAGAGGCGCAGAGAAGGAAGGAGGAGATTCCATGAGAAGAAGAAAAGTCAATTAAAGGTAGGAGAAGAAAGGCCCACAAGAAAAGAACGAAACAAGTGTGCCCTAGAGCATCAATTCGTGCTCATAATCGATGTACCAAATTGGGATTTATCTGTGAATTTGGTGAGTGGTGAAGAGAAACAAGGATTTGAACACACACAAAGAAGAAAGAAGAAAAAAACGATGAAGAAAAAACACGCAGCAATTTTGGAGTAAAAGACCGAAGCGATCAGAAAACGGAGGTTTCGACCGGCGGTGTCACTGTTTAAGATGAGCTGGTGAAAATTCGGTTTTGTTAAATCACAGATATTTACCAGTAACAAAGTAAGTACACAGTAAAAGGTTAATGTTATATGATAATTTCTAATTACAAAGGATTTACATAGTAAACGGAGGTTTCGACCGGCGGTGTCTTTTTAGTCTTTACTTTTTTACTACCGAATGATATCAAGTGTTCTCAAGAATCGAATGAAAATTGCTCGTTTATACTTTTATAAGTTCGTTTTTTACATCGTATAATAGTAAAAAAAAAACTTTTAATATAAGATTTTGGATACTGCTATTTATTAGATAGGTATAGATCTCCAGTACTCATATAAAACTTTGTTTAAATATAAAACTTTGTTTAAATAAATGCTTATTATCACATGTCGGAATACTTTATCTATCTTATCTGTTATCTATAGACTATAACCTTAGTCTATAGAAATTTAAACCGTATTATTAAACATTAATGATTATTAGTTGTTGTTTAGATACATAATTCGTATTTTGATTATATATCTACATAAATTTGATTAATTTCTAACATTTGTGCATTTGCAGCGGGTCACCATCTAGTCAATCATTTACTATTGTAACTCATTTACGTGCAATTGAGCAAAACTGCGTAACGATGGGTTAACAAACACAAAAATGGTCTTGAACTCAAAGGATATCCTTTTTCTAGTATATAAAATGACAAAGACAACAAAAAAGGAGTTTCAATTTGCAAGGTAAAAGACATTAGAGAGATCCACTTGAGAACGCATATTCCCAAACTTGCACAACATTTAAAACACATTAAAAAGTACCTAAAGACAACTTTGAATACCTCATTGCCTCAAAGAAATTCTTAAATCTTATCCAAACACAAAGAAACTCGATCATATAATCGTTATGGTGACAGAAGCCATGAAAGCCAAGGCAGAGGTGTACCATGGAGACAAGACATGCAGAGAGAAATTTGGTTCGCTTTTGTCCGAAATCGGTTTACCAAACCGGCTCCTTAGTAACCAGGAGATCGAAGAATGTGGTTACGTAAAGGACACGGGTTTCGTGTGGTTAAAGCACAAGAAGAAGAAAGAAGAGAAAAAGAGATATCAAGAAGTGTTCAGATTCGATAACGTTGTGGTATGTTTCGAAGATGAAGTCACCGCGTATTTTGAACCAAACAAGATCAAGAAACTCACTGGGGTTAAGGCCAAGGAGTTCGTGGTCTGGATCTCGCTCGGTGAAATTCATGTAAACCGTTCCTCTGGTTTGATTACTTTCAAGACACAGGTCGGTTTATTGTCTAAGTCGTTGCCTTTGTCACTGTTTGAAGACATTCAAGTTGTTCATGACGTCAAGGAGAAGCCAAAAAAGGTTCAACAAAAATCCAACAATACAAACTATTTGTACTAAAGGAAACAGAAGAAACTAGACGTGTATATACATATTTGTACTAAAAGAATCGCAATCTGATTCGTTTTAGCTAGTTTCGAGTTTAATTGTGTAGCTAAAACCTTGAAACAAATTACACGCGCCTTACAAGTTCCAAGAAAACAAACAAGAAAAATGTAGAAGAAGAGGCAACATAAGCATACATATAGAGCTTAATTACAGGGCGCTATGGTGCTGCGAAAGGCGTGAGCTGAGAACCACAAAGGAAGAGAAGAGCTTCCTTTTACAGAAAACATCTCTTTCCATAACTTACTCCGTCTTTGATACACCAAAACCTGTTTATGAGTAGCCAAGAACACATACTCGCCGGTCTGGCAAATCGGAAAGATTCCAGGTACCAATCCCTTGATACACCTTAGACTTATGCTATCAACAACAGTCCAAATTTCAGTCTCATAGTCTCTCATCTTCCAGATCTTCATCCACCCATCTGATAGTTGAATCACAGATAAAAACCCATCAGCTTCCAAGAGATAAACCCGATTACCACCATTCCCGCATCTGATCTCATCAGGCAAAGAAATCTTTCTCCAGACATCATGTTCAACATCAAGTGCAAGTATATAACACAAACCACTCATCAACCAGTGAAGCCTCCCACTGACAAACACCACTTGGTTCTTGCTCATGTGAGTGAAACTACAATCTTCTAGCACCGAAACGAATTTCCTCCATTTGTTGGTCTCAGAATCAAACACCAAGCAAATGAAAGTCCCATCAGGTCTCTGACCAAAAGACCTGTGGTAACCAGCCATGACCACGTAAAAATTCTTCCTGGTTAAGTCACAAGCCAAGCTAACAAGAGTTGCCTCACCATCTGGATAAAACCGAGTAACGGGTCTTTCTCGGCTCCTAGGCAATTTCCTATACTCTCTAGTCGATGGATTACAGACATAATAAACGCCCTTTTCAGGAATGCTAGAGCAACACAATAAGCCATTACACGAAACCCTGATTCTCACCCTATCTCTAAGAAAACCCAGTGACAACTCAGAAACACCCTTCAGATTATCAACGCAGATCAAGCTAGATTTCGATTCCGAAGAATCCGATACCTCGGCGACAAGCATTTGCTCTTTTACAGACACTTGGTTGTACAATGTAGTGAAGTAATTGTCGGAAGGCAATCTGTACCAAGTTTTGCAAACGGATTTGAACCGGAACAGCGATTTCACAGGTACCCTCGCCAGAATCTGAAGAATCACCTCATCGGGAAAGAGAGCACCTTTCCGATTATCCATTGGCCTATCAATCGAATACCGAGGAGAAGAGGAATCTAAAGTGGTTAAAAACCTAAAATTTATTCGTCTTACCGTATCAGAAAAGCCCTAGACTTGAAACCTGATCGTAGAGATTGTGTGTTTCGATTACCCATCGATCGAACCAGAATTACAAGGATATAGAGAATCGGTTTCAAATTCTCTTTGAAACGCCAAAATTAAAAGGAAGGAAAACAAAACAATTTCAGAGATCACTGGACACTGAGGAAAGAAATTGAGCGAAAATGAAGAAACAGATAAATCGAAATCGCGCGAGCGTTGAACAACTCAACTATAATGGGGAAGATGCGCGTGTTTCTGACTGGCCAATCAACAACGACCACATTTTACCGTTTTATTTTATTTAGGCCCAAGGCCCATATTATTACATATACTGTAATGCTTTAATTTTTTTCTTTTTCAAATTAATGAGAACAAGTTAAACTGTACTAAAAGAACAAACCGATGTTCAAAAATTCTTTCGCATTAATCCATCGTCTGGGGAGGATCTAGTGCTTAGTCGAAGGTAAATTTGGGATTAGTTGAGTACATATTTGTTTTTTAAAAATATATATATATATATATATCTATATATATTTCAATAAGGTAACCCTACACTTATCATGAATTAAGAACAAACTACAAGGATATGTTGACGTCTTGCTTCTTCTCGGGCCAACCTTATGATAAACTCTTGTATGTGTGTGTGTAGCCTTCGGGTTATACACAAAATGTCTAGTGTTGTATACGTATGTATATACATTTACATACATGGTATAAACAGATAAACTCACAAGCTAGCATGCATATATGTGTACAATGGAGATGAATTATTAAAGGGAGAGGAAAGTGTAATTGAGGAGAAGTATTTGTCGTAACTCGGTAGCTTTGTCTCAATGATTTGTGTCTTTGGTCACATCAGTTTCCCTATCTTCCTCAGGCAACATAAGTTGTTTCTTTACTTCTTCAATTTTTTCTCCCTTTTGCCTTTTTCCATTTATTTTTTCCCCCCTTTTGTCAACTTTCATTGATTGATAATATTTTCACCTTCTCTTATCTTTCCCGAGGATATGAAATACGGAGTACTTTTCTTTTTTGATAAGTTGGATATGAAAGACTTTCGTCGCTAGCTTATACCTCAGTTGACGTCTACAAAAAAATTACGATAATATTTATAAAGAAGTCTCTTAAATAAATTCGTAATATTACATGGAAGATGACTCGCCCACAGACGAGTTTTTCATGATCTAGTAGCTTAGTGTCAGAATTTACAATCAAAATATGCTACATACAATTTGATTTTAGAACTTACAAGATCTTTTAGGGCCGGGGTTTCAAATTCGATAACCAAGAAAATTGAAGTGGAAGCATGCATCCCCTCTATAATTTGCTTAGTGTTTTTGGAATCTGTTTTGGTAACGCTAGCGGATAAAATAACATTTATTAAAATGAGCATGCATAATTTATGACAAAAATATATTTGGAAATGCATTTCAGATGGAACATTGAGCCATAAATCTAGTGACCAAAGTGGTCAAATGATTGTTTACAGCCATTTACAATAACTTGGAGTTACATATATCTATTAGTTTGTGACTATATTATCTTAATATGATGAATAATTGAATATTAAAGAGAATTGGGATCTTAAGAAGAAAACAACTATTAAATGAGTATTAAAATACGACACATGGTTCAATTATATATGACCACAGCTGTAAATTTTGCCAATAGATAGATTTCATGTCAAATGTGTGAAAAAAGTATATGGATTTAATTTTTTTTTTTTTTCTTTACAGGCAAAACAAAAATTATATATACATATACATATATAGCTACGCCCGTGCGTGTCTTGAACATATGTCTATATATATAAATTTTTATGAAAGACATTCTCTATCTCTCTTTCAGGCTATGGATGAATTTGAAAGCGTTTCATGGATTAAAGAACCACCAAGGTGTCATGATCAAGGTATAAACACACACACACACACACATACACATACACACACGAATTATATTAATTATGTATATAACTTATGTAGTCCATAATTTTCTATTGGCTTAGGACAAAAAGGCTATATCAAGAAGAAGAAGAAGAAGATGATAATGAACTGTTCTTCTTCATGATCAAATCAATGACGCTATCCTACCCATGAGCTTCTTCTTCTTTTTTTCTTTCTTATAATTAGTATATCCTCTTCTTTTTTCTTGACCTTGTAAGACCTTTACTCTACCCTTTTCTGTCTTCTTACTATTTCCATTTTCTAGATTTCTCGTTACTGTCCAGTTTCTACTTTAGTTGTTTGTCTCAGCTAAATTGATCAAGATTTTGTTGTATTTTCGTAGGATTCATATTCTCTCTCCTTTATATGTCCCTCCTGAGCTACCTAACTTCTTCACTCATGATCTCTCTTACAAAGTATTGCTTTAATTAAGAAGATCCTAGATATGTTTGTAAACTTATTGTAATGCAATAAACAATAGAATTGTGATTAAAATTTTAATTTGATGATATATGTGACTGTTCAAATCACTAATAAGTTATGACATCGATCACCCTATTGATCGAAGTTTAGGATGTTAATATGGGTAAACCCGTCACATTGACACCAGTTCCCTTTATATTTTATAAAAGAATTGCAGATAGGAAGACGACATCGTTTGGATGACGACGAAGTGTTACAGACTTACACTGTGAGGAAGGTATTTTCTGGATAATGGTGGGATCGTCCGTACATCATTGGAGGTTCAATTAAAAACTAAGATTTGCACGCGTTAAGGGTGGTATTATCATCACTAAGCATATATTTCAATAACTAAATTGATAATTATTGCATTCTCCCAAAGAATAATAATCTCCCTTAATGGCCACCTTTAAACTCAGACATTAACCATTGAGACATTGGCACGTAGAGATAAAATAATAATATTGAAAAGCAGTTTTTGGATTGTGTACTTTTGAACTCAAAGCCTTTCACACACTTCCGACCCCTTTTTCCCATGTACAGGTCCCATAGACATGCTTCTTAAAAGCATCATGAATTGGATATTTGGATTATCCATTTTTTCTCATTTTATCATGCCAAAGTCATTATAATATATACTTTTTGTTTGCTTGTGTGACATATGCTGGATTAATTTAGTAGTATGGAACATGGTGGAACCAATAATGGCTTCTTTGGCAAAAACTTATATACTAAAGTGAATTGTTTTTTATATAATCGCATGCTTCCATGAAGGAAATCACTAAATACTTTGTTATAGTTTTAAAACATCTTTCACATCAATTCACAAACGACAAAAAAAAAAGAGATTCAGCTTCCAAATTGTTTTTAGATCTTATCAGCACAAAATATAGTATCAAAATCCCTAAGGAACATAAACCAATCAAATTTATCCCAAAATAACAATTTACTAATCGTACGTCCCCATATCTAAAAGTTGCTAATATTTTTAACAAACCCTCCTTTTTCAAATAGAAGCATTTTTTTCTTCATAACACAAATTCCTTTCACACACTAATTAATCCACTTTACTATTCTTTTTTTCTTCCCATTTTCATAAAACCAATTTCCTGTCTATTCAGAAGCTTCCATTGTTGAGAATCTGTTGTTGCTGTAAGAGCCAAAAGTTTTGATCACTTCCAATGTTCAAAAAACTGTCCGAAAAAGAAGGTATCGCTCCACTAATATTTTCAAACCAATTAACATAACTCTGCTCCTGCATCGCCCTTGAATCTCCGCTTAATAACCCATTGTTATTATTATCCAAATAATTAATCTGCGAAGACGACATTCGTGGACCCACCAAATTCTGATCCGCATTATAACTATTCTCAATCTTTCCCACTTCGCTAGGTGCCACGTGATATTCCGCCAAATCAGATTCCGGAGATACTGCCACGCTGGAATTTCCCGGCGTGACATAAACATTAGGGTTGCTCATTAAACCCAAATGGTCCATGTTGGTGTTGTTGTTGACTCCATCATCGTATGACGTCATCATGAACTGATCTGAAGAGGTGGTGACGCAAGATGATGTGGCAGCAGATCCAGTGGTGGTTGTGGAGGTTGAACCGGAGGCGGCTTGGATCCGTTCTACGAGCCGAGGCATCCAAAGATACCTCATGGTGTCTTTAAACTGTTGACTGTTCACGTTGCATCGAAGCTGTTTTGCATGCTTTTGAACACGTGTTCTCCAATAGTTTTTTATCTCGTTGTCTGTTCTTCCTGGTAAATATTGTGCAATCTTAGACCATCTGAAAATCACAGGAAAATATAATTGCATGTGATCAAATTCTTTCTTAATACAAAACAACGATTCTCCAAATTCTTGCAAATATATAGAAGTGTATCGATGTACTTGTTGAAAATAAGAAAGTACCTATTGCCCCAACGGGAGTGAAGTTCAAGAATTAAGAGTTGTTCTTCAAGGGTTATGTTTCCACGGCGAACATCTGGTCGGAGATAGTTTAGCCACCGTAGTCTGCAACTTTTTCCGGTCCTTTTGAGTCCTGTTTCATATGGGAAGAGATTATTATTTAGACATCATCGTGTACACGCATTTTGTATGATGATTTCATACGTAAGAAACTCTTCATAATATTTTCATATTTTGTAAAGTTATCAGATTTACTCTATAAATTATATGGACCGTTGCTATGAGGCAAATTATCTAAAAGGGTCTTTTTCTCCAGCAAACTTTCTTCCATTGCGTTAGTGCTCTCCCCATATAGATGTTTATCATTTATTAGCATTAGTTATTTTGTTTTTATTTCAACACGAATATGGATACTTTAATCAAAACCTATAGGGTTAAATAATTGAAACCACATTCGTAACAGAAAAATAATTGAGTCCATATACCTAAAAAAATTTCATTAGAATCATACATACTGATTCGAATGAAATTACTTCTAGCAGCAATTCAGAAAGAATAAAACATAATCAGAAAGAGAAACATGAAAACTCTACATGTTTATCCTCATGAAGGGTTCTTTTCGTTTGTGCATACAAGGCAAAATCCAAATCTTGAAGTTCAAAAATAAAATAAATTAATCAAAAAAAAAAGAGTATTGAGTCGATTTTTTTTTAAAAAAAAAAAAAAACACATACACATCGAGATCGAAACATAACATGGATTTAACCCAAGACAACAATAAGTTTAATCAGGTTATGCAACTTGTGTATAATTTGGCTGTTTTTAAAAAAATTATGGAGCACATTCACACACCTACATATATTAATCAGAGTGTGCATATATATATAGTAAGTAGATGTTAGTGTATCATACCGGCGCAACGAGCGAGAGAGTTCCATCGGCCTTCACCATGAGTAGCAATGTAATTGATGAGCTTGATATCTTCCTCAACGATCCATGGACCTCTCCTTAGGTCCATATCTTCGATATTGCTCTCGAAATCCTCCATGTTCTTGTTGATCTTTAAGCTTCTTTGGTCATCCATTGAAAAAGAGAGATCCAGCAAGAGATTCAGACAAAAATTATCTAGACTTTGTACTTTTTTGTGTGTGAGTACGTAAAATGAGAGAGTCACTTTTTGTTGGAGTTGTGTATAGAGAGAGAGAACTACAGGGAAAGATCGAGAAGCTGATGGTTTTATAGATGAACAAATTTTTTTTTTTTTTTTTTTTAAGTTTGCTTCTCTAACTTTTTATGCAACATGTGGTAAGAATTCACAGACGGCCGCAATATAAGATTTTTTTTTCAATAACTTATACTTTATTATAGCAAGAATTTCGTAATGTACTGCCGCCAATTATTTAACTATTTCAACAAAAATATAAAAAGTACAGGAAAACATATTTGGCTAGTATAATTATAATACTCAATTTATTGTTCAACCTGGTTCCAAGAGTGCACTGAACCACTCATCCGAGAGTGTTTATCAACCCAAACCGCAATGTTGGGCAACTTGGCACCGACAAACGCCGGCACGGCTTCCATCTATTGAATTGCTCGACCTTGATGGGCTTAGCAACTAATTAATTACATGTGGAGTTTCAAAATTCGCGTAAATTAAACTATATATATATATATATATGTGCCGATAAATGATTTGTCTAAACATGTGTAATTATGTGTGCCCAAACTTGTTATATTATTTCTCCTTGTTTTCGTTTAATGTTACGTTCTCTGTTTTTGGTGGCTAATTGGCTATATTTCTTATGTTGCACAAATACATATACAGCATATATAATTCAAAAGGTGATGAAGGCTAATTCAGTTCACATTACTGTTTAAAAACTTAGAATATATACATCGCAAATAAGAGAAGACTTATAAACAATACTCCTACGGCATTTATCAATACATTATCCATTAATTTAGGTTACAATCTTTTTTATTGGAGACTCATACGTGTATGTACATAGTAATAAATCTCCCCTCTCTCTCTCTCTCTCTCTCTCTCTTTTTTTCACCAAACGCGTTATCCTAATGAATAACAATAAAGAATGCCGTAAACTGAACACTAGTTTAAGGATCGTGGTAGGAGTTAATTAATGTTTAAAAGTTAATTAGTGTGCTTAGTTAGCACTTAGTTCAGCACCTGAGCTTTGAAGGTTGACATTTGACTTTCCCTGCGTGTAAATTGTAATTATACTTCTTGATTTATAGGAGTATTTGTTAGTTGTGTGACTTCGTATTCTTTATAAAAACAAGTATGCACTTTTTTCCAATTTCAAACAAGTTGTCAATTATATATGTATAATTTTACGCGAAAGCATTTAATATTTTTCACATGCGTATTACACTTCTCCACTTCTCCCTTCCCATAAAAAAAAAACTAAAATTCGTTTAGCCAACATACCAATGAGGTGCATCTAAATATTTTAGGAAATTAATGTTAACGTATGTTAAGTAATCTTTTGAAGTAAACCACATTACGAGACGATACTTCTTCATTGCAGGACATCTTTCTGATTTTGTGACAGACCCTCCTTATCTATCGGAGCTCCGTTACTAGCTACGTGGTTTAGACTAACCAGACCTCAAACCAAAACTTTCTTGAGTATCAGTCTAAACCTTGATTAAATGTCGCGATAAACAGTAAAATTTATTGGCTTATCATATAAGTTCCATTTTCCCATAATGTTTTCAGATTTGCATGGAGTTTTCAGATTTTTTTTTTTAACTTTATAATGAGAAATAATTTTGTAAAAAGAGTGTTTTAATATTTTTTAACAAAAAAATAGAATGTGTTGAAATAAGTAAAAATACACTAAATTTCGGAAAACTTTCAATCATTCTTTTTTTTTTTTTTAAACCTTGATCTTTATTGCTTTGTTTTTTCTCGCCTCCCTTATGGAGACATTGTAAATTTCGGAAAACTTACAATCATTCTTATTATGTCGTTCGGCGTTAATGATCCATTGTAACCAAAACTAATCAACCCTTACTTTTTGTCTGTCATAATAATTCGAATAGCTTCGAAATTTTAAAATTGATAAAAGTATATTTAGGTATTAAATTTCACCTTCTTGTAGCTCCCGATTATGCGTAAGTTATCCTAATCGAATTAAAAACAGTGCCGTTATCCACCCATTTTTCTTATCCCTAACTAGTTAGTATGAATATTTTATGAAATGATTGCATTAATGAGGTTTGGACTACTTTTCGTGAAAAAATAAGTCGACCCCTACACCTTGTTGCGCGTATTTGTTTACCATCTACATAAAACCAGAATGCACATGATTTGGTGTTTTGGACAAGAGTTATGACAGTATTAATTAATAAGAACTCGATGTTTTCATATAATTTGCGATACTATACCGCAGTACTCAAAATGCGACAGAGTGGTTTTCACCAAAATATATGAAAATGTGACGTAATGACATGGTCGTCCAATGCTCTTTGGAAGGCTAAAGTTTATATATACATATATATATATGTATATATATACATATATATATATATATGGAGAGCTTTAGAAATATTAATTCAACAAATTAAGAAGTGATTAGAGATTACCGGATCTAGTTTCACCAAAAGAGTTTTTTTTTTTCAATATATTGCAGATGAATGGTTAAACTTCATTTAATCATCATAGCTCAACATTATTAATCAATACCTTAGGAGAACAAAAATGTGTGTTCAGCTTTATGTTAATTCGGGACGACCGAGATATCTGGTCTAGCAATTAGACACGTACACACAACCAAAATACATGGCGTCGTTATTGATTACTTCTATTTAATTTATATTGAGAATTTTCTTTTCCTAGAAGTGTCTAATAATGATTGTTACAAACGACACTAATCTTAAATCTTAATTATCTATTCTAATTTTATAATCTAAACCATGAGGTCTAACACGCATCGTTTAATCTTTTGCGAAGCTTCCGACCTCTTTAATTATTCTGAAGAATCAATGCAATTATAAAATTACCTGTTAAAATATCATTTGCAAGCTTCTTTAAATAGGGTACTACAATATAAAAGTCATTTTCAGAACTCAAATCTCCAACAGAAGAAAAATGGCATTATTCGAATAGCATAGTTACAGGCTTACATCCACAATTAATGGTTAAGAAAATAGTAAATTTTCATGGTCAACAAAGTTAACGATTGTCCGTAAAATTGGAAGTTGGAGGAATCTGAAAGATTCTTCATATATGGCAAATATCAAATAACGTAGACTCTAGGAAAACTCTGTTTTATGACAGATGATCAATCTTGTTAGATATCATACACCATATTGACGTTAGAGATACTGTATATAAAAGGACTTACCGGTTAGATTTTATGACTAATGATCAATCTTCTTTAGTTTTCATATAAAAATATTGAAGCCAACTATATTTAGCATATCTAAGACGTGGCCACTTATAACTATGATAATCTTTTTCTTCTAAGGATTGTACTCTTATTCTAATTGGTGGGTGAACATCATAATCTGAATAATGAAAAGTACTTTTTTAGAGAAAGAATGGTTTGATGTAAGTTATGTGATTAGGCCAACTGGTGAAACATTAAACATTGTGCCAAAGTATACTTGTGGGCATCGTTAGATGGCACATTTGCAAAGGAACCAACTAGAACCACAACTACTCATTGCTTATTTTGTATTCGTCGTAGAATTTTTTTTTATAATAAAATCGCAAGAAAAGGAGAGAAGAGAATGAATATTTATTGAAAAATATGCATTATTTTGGTTTAATTGTTACACACTTAATTAAAGTTTCTTTTGATGGTTATTTTACCTAATTTCTCCAGATATAAATAATTCATCTCTGACTTAAAATCTCATAATCTACATATAAATTTGGCCCAATTAATATTATTATATTATCTTATAAATGAGGATAAAAATCATATGATAATATGGAATATGGATGATGTACAGAGGCATTAGAAATTAGGAAAAAAAGTCATTCTTCTGTAAAGGACTGTAAAATTCTGCAAGTATAACCCAAAAATTATCAATCTTGATGTTTTGTGTGGTTAAACGTCGCGCGGTGCTTGTATACATCCGTTAAACGACACACTGTGTCAGGTGTAGGCATTTCTTCTTATTACTAGCCAATGGCACGAACGTCACGCTGTTTTAAATAGTTAATAAACGGCATGTAGTGTCAATGCAAAGTGTAGCAGTTGTTTCGACCGTCCGATCAAATTGAAAAAATGTCCCCAAGTCCAGATCATCATCTCTATTCCTTTTGTAATCTCCCTTATCTAAGCCCGGCGATAAAACGCAGGAAGAGCCATAGAAGAGAACAGATAAAAACTCTGTGAGTGGAGTGAGTGAGACTCTTCGAGTGCAGGAAAAAAATGGCGTCTTTGGCTCAGCAATTCACGGGGTTGAGATGCTCTCCACTCTCTTCCTCTTCTAGGTTGTCGAGGAGAGCCTCGAAGAACTTTCCCCAGAACAAATCCGCCTCCGTTTCTCCGACGATTGTCGCGGCGGTTGCGATGTCTAGCGGGCAGACTAAAGAGCGGCTCGAGCTGAAGAAGATGTTCGAGGACGCTTACGAGCGATGCAGAACTGCTCCCATGGAAGGTGTCGCTTTCACTGTCGACGATTTCGCAGCTGCTATTGAACAATACGACTTCAATTCCGAGATCGGAACTAGGGTTTGTCTCATCTTTTTTCTATTAATTCATTTTTATTCTCCGTTCTAATTTTGTGGAATTTGAGAAAATTTCGAAATTGAAGCTTTAATCTGTTGTTCTATTAAGAAAATTTGTGATATTTCTTTATATTGAGTAAAGGTTTCTTCTTTAATCTGTTGTTCTATACGAAAATGTTGGTTCTGAATCATTTGTGGTAATGGCATTGTTCAGGTGAAAGGAACGGTGTTCAAGACTGAGGCAAATGGTGCATTAGTTGACATTTCTGCAAAGTCATCGGCTTACTTGTCAGTTGAACAAGCGTGCATTCATAGAATCAAGCATGTGGAAGAAGCCGGAATAGTTCCTGGTATGGTAGAAGAGTTTGTCATCATTGGTGAAAACGAAAATGACGACAGCTTGCTATTGAGCTTAAGGATGATCCAATACGAACTTGCTTGGGAAAGATGCAGGCAGCTTCAGGCTGAGGATGTCATTGTCAAGGCTAAGGTAAGTTTGGAACTTCTTTGCTGCTCTTGTGGTCTCTCTCTCTGGTTACAATCTCAGCAGTTGGATTAATATGCGTAGGTTATTGGTGCTAACAAAGGTGGATTGGTGGCTCTAGTGGAGGGTCTTCGTGGATTTGTGCCATTTTCGCAAATATCATCGGTTAGTAGTTGTCTCAGAGCTGTTTAAGATTAGCCGGAATCTTGGTTGCTTTTAAGACAAAAATACAACCTGATTAATGATGTGTTTTTTCTACGTTTATTTGGCAGAAAGCAGCAGCTGAAGAGCTTCTGGATAAAGAAATACCTCTCAAATTTGTGGAGGTTGATGAGGAACAAACAAAGCTTGTCCTCAGCAACCGTAAAGCTGTAGCAGACAGCCAGGCTCAGCTTGGAATTGGATCTGTGGTCCTCGGAGTTGTTCAGAGTTTGAAACCCTATGGTGCCTTCATCGACATTGGCGGAATCAATGGGCTTCTCCATGTCAGTCAGATCAGTCATGACCGTGTCTCAGATATCGCAACTGTTCTTCAGCCCGGTGACACTCTTAAGGTCTACCACGGATATTCTTAAAAACTTTTTGATTCGGATGTTAGAGAAACAGCACCTAACTTGTAATGCTTACAGGTTATGATACTGAGCCACGACCGTGACAGAGGAAGAGTAAGTCTCTCCACCAAGAAGCTGGAGCCAACACCCGGTGATATGATTCGCAACCCAAAACTTGTTTTCGAGAAGGTAACACTATATGCACTGACATTACTCTCTCTCTCTCTTCCCTCTTTGGTCTCATTCCTGTTTTCTACATTTCTGTTGTCTCAAGGCTGAGGAGATGGCTCAGACGTTCAGACAGAGAATCGCCCAAGCAGAAGCTATGGCTCGTGCAGACATGCTTCGCTTCCAACCTGAGGTATGATTTATCCACTTGCCTGATCTCCAAGTTTTATCAGATGCACTTAAGCTCCAACAAGCTAGTGTACATAAATAGTAATCATCTTGGACTGCATTTAACGGCCTCACTGACCACGACAAATGAGTTCTTGAAAAGTGGTTCTTTTTTAGTTCATAACCACCATTGGTTATTTTCAAGAATTATGTTGTTGGGGTTTGGTTCCGGAGATGACCAGAGAAGCTTTGGTTTTGGTGGAGGATAATAAGTTAATGTTGGTGTATGTTTTGAGCAGAGTGGACTGACGCTGAGTTCTGAAGGGATACTTGGACCACTCGGATCTGATTTGCCAGATGATGGCGTAGATCTCACCGTTGACGACGTTCCTCCCGCGGCTGATCTTTAGAATCAAGCTGTTTTTTTTTTAACATTTTCATAGACAAAAACACATCCTTGAGCTTCATGTAATATGCAATAACTCCTGTGTGTGTGTATTTTTTTTTTAGTAATCGATATTTCTATTGCAATGTCCAAAGTTCATCAGAGAACGGTTTGCCCGATCATAACCGACCCGAACCTATCACAACCTGGCCTAAGATGGGTTTTTTTTTTCTTACTAATTCGGTCTTAATTGACACAAGAGTTTTTAAACCAGAGTTTGTATTCTGTTCATGAAATCTAAATTTCAAAAACAATATAGAGGCGCTGTGATACATTCTCGAGAAGTAACACTCCTCTTAATTCATGTCTCAATCATTTGCTACTTTTCTTGTATTAAGCTGGTTTTGCAAAAAGAAAAAAACAAAACAAAACGAAGAGAATTATTCAAATGAAAGCATTCTTATTATTGGTAAATGATAAAAGGAAAATGAGATACAAAGGGTGGCCGAGGTTATTACTTTGACAAAACACTAAGGCCAACCACACAATCTCACAAACATAAAACATGAAAATAGGCTGCTATATATAATTATTCTAAAATTATATATATATATATAGCTAAACCTTGGATAAACAAAAAAACGAAAGAGACAGAATAGCCTCCACGGTTGGTTATGCGGCGGAGGGAGCGAGGTTGGTGAGGCCATCTCCGGCGGATTCTTTGGAGGCTAAGGCTGCAATGATCGGGTTAAGCTTTGACTCAGTTTCGACAAAGTTCTTGTAGTCCAAGCTCGAATCTTCGTAAATCTCCCACCATTTCTTCACCAACATCTTGATGTCTTCTCGATCCATATGCTCTTCAGCTCCAGCGAATCTCCAAGGCTTCGAACCCTATAAAAATTGATTTATAAATATAAAAATATAGTAACAAAAAAATATATATATCAAAACATGTCAAGAAAAATTGAAAGAAAAAAAATAAAACATACTTTAGCACAGTAGTGAACAACATTGATTTGGTCAAGGTCAACGTGCTCAGGATGACGCCAAAGCATAGCCAAGACGAGGTTGTAGGTCGTAGGGATTGGCTTGTAAATGTCTCTGAAGTACATATTCAAAAAATCCTACCCCCCAAAAAAAACATTATTATCAGAGTTGTAACAGAAATGAAAACTCAAATCAAATAATGAAAAAATGAAAAAGAAAATAAAATCGGACCTGTTCAGCAAAAGAAGTTGGAGCAGTGACTTTAACAACTTGAAGAATATCCTCGTATGTGACAAGACTCGGTTCGAAAACCAACATACCAGCGTTGAAGTAAGCCGGAGGCGGAGGACCGAGACTGTCCACCGGCCACGTCACTTTTTCCGGTGACTGTTGGCAATAACCGATCTTGTACTGAGGAGTTTTGGACCAGCTTCCCTCGCAAAAACAGTCTCTGACGGCATACAAGTAACCGGAAGGTGAATCGAATAGATGATCGATGTTACCAAACACTTGTATGTCTCCATCTAGATATATCATCTTCTCATACTCCACAAACTGCATTTATAATTTATATTTGGTTTTTAATTGATAATGGTTAAAATTCATATGCATAAAAAAACATTCAAAATATCTTGATATGAATATGCAATGTTAATTCAAGATTCATGGCACGTGGCTATATAAAACCTAATTATTAACTTTCAACACGTGACAATTAATTTTCGGTCATATGAAACATGCATATATACATAAATATAGTAAGCAAGATTTTACCTCCCAAATACGAAGCTTGGAGTAGTTGATGACGTAATAAGCCATGGCATAACCGACTTGGTTTTCCGGCGGGACGACAGGCTCGATTTCACGGACGATGCATCCCTGAGCAACCAAGATTTGACGGTGTTCCTCCGGCACGTCAGGGAGAATCGCCACAACAAGAGGATAAGCCGATTTAACCTTACGAAGTCCCTTGGCCAGACCAACCACACCCATCCAATAGTCTTGGTTTCCAGCTAGGAAAGTGACGTAAGCCCTTTTCCCGACGTTAGGACTTGCTTCTCTCTTCATCTCAACGGCCATCTTTGTTGTTGGTGCCATCTCAAACGATTAGGAAAAAAAAGAAATATTAAGTCTCTTTAGGATATGAACTCTTTTTTTGTTTGTTCTTACTTGCGGTAATAAAAGTGGGTGAGAGATTGAGAGGGCCTCGATCTTACATTTATATATTAAGGGGGAGAGTGTGAGAGAGGGTGATTAAATGAGAAAGATAATTAATTTTGGATTTCATTTTGTGGGGTTTCATTCTTCAGTAACGTTTTTTAATGCGATGATCCGATTCTTGTATGCCAAGATTGAGATATTGGAGATGATTGAATCTAGAATCGTACTAAATATGGAAATACGAATATTTGATCTATGTCTAAAAACCGCATGTGGATTAGATCGGTGGATTAAATGTTTGATATACATATGGTATATGCCTTGTGTTTGTAAACTCTATTAGAGTATAGTATATAGAATATTTATTTTCAAGATAGCGTTAGTCTATCCGAAAAATTAATGGACGAAAGTTTCCTAGTACATGAGTATATATGATTTGGTATGGAATCTCAAAAAATATTCTATTTCAAAAAATCCTGCAAATCGTGAACATTTATGTTTCCACAACGTGATTTCAGCGCTATATTCAATCATATTGTAAGAAAAAGAGAAAATGCTGCTAGTATTGTTTTCTAAGTCTAATAATATACACATATTGCTTATTGAGATTACATGATTGCAATTTGACTGTTTCTACTAAATTACTAATGCGAAATCCTGCTTAACTTGAGAGTCTGGCATATCTATTTCAAGCTTTTGTATATTTTTGGTTAACTCCTTCACTTGGAAAAGCAACCTCTAGTCCCAGGCACAATCCTCTTTCAGCGCTTAATACTTTTGGCCAAATGAGGTTCGCTAATATTTCTGGATTCACAATATCTTTGGAATTAATATAAGCTCATATATCTTAGATTAAGAAGAAACTAAAGAAAGAAAAGAAACTCTACTACTTTAACGAAAAAAGAAAAGAAACTCTACTAGTAGCAAGAAAACAAAATTCACGAGAGCATTGTTAAGGTTTTGTTAATAGGACCAAAAACAAAACACGGAGAGGATTGCAATCACAAACTTGGGCTTCTAAAGTTATGCTTGAAAGCCCATTTATTTGTCCATGGCCTAAAGAGAGGGTGATCTTTTTCATTCTTCAATCCGGAGAAAAAACAAAGAAAAGAAATGAAAGAAAAAAACAGAATTAATCAAGCAAACCGGAACCGGTTTGGACTCTGCAATGAAGGTGATGATATCCCCTCAGAAACTGCTACAAAGTCTAGGGACAGAGAGAGACCAACAAAGATACAAATTAAGTATGGTTTCTTATCACAGAAGAATAACCCTTCATGGTCCGCTTAACAAAATGATGTCATAATAGCTTATCCCAAATCAAGTAACTGCAAGAATGTCATTGCCAGATAAGAACTGGCAACAAAACAATGCCAAAGTTGAATACTTTTTTTTTTTTTTTAATATAGTAAGCTTGCTTCAATATGAAGATTGCCAAATTCAGACGAGGGGTCGGAGTTCCCCGGTGAGCAAAGCAAACTTGCGGTGCTGTGACAAGACAGAAGCAACTCTGCCCTTCTGAATGATCTCTGCTAAACCATCTCCTCGTTGTTGCTTTGCTGAATGGAAAATGTTCTGCAACATCTGCAGAGGATCTCCATGACTCACCACCAAAATTGCGCATCTGAGGGAAATTTACAATGAACACACACTTATTCCTTTTAGCTTGGGGTGTAGAAGAAGAAAGCATTTTTTATTATTATGATCTTACCCTTGATATTCAGCTTCCATGGATTCAATGGCAGTGGCAAGTCTGGACACAACATCATCAACACTTTCTCCTCCTTGTGGTCTCATATATGGATCTTTCTCATCAAGATCCCATATCTCTTGGTACTATGGCAATCAGAAAAAAAAAAAAAAAAAAAAAACAAACTTTGAGATGAAAAGGGTATGTCACCCTCCGTTTCTATGCTCTATCTCCAAGGGAAGTAAGTGAGACTATAAGTAAACCACGCACCTTGTCATGTGACTTGAGCTCAAATGTAGGTCCGAAATAACGTTCTCGCAGAGCTTCCATCATCTGGTTAGCAATTATCAATTGAATCAACGAGGAGAGCTTAGAGAGAAAAACATAGTTTGTGCAAGGGAAAAGCAGGGTCAACACTGTAGACTATGAGGACCCATATGCAAGTTGGACATTATAACGTAGAGCAACAGTAAATGGATCGAGATACAATTTGTAATAAGGTTTTGTAATAAGAAAGCATGTGAAAGGGGAGGGAAAAAGAGAGTACCTTGCAGTGAGGAGTATCAAAAGGGAGATTGAGGACCTGAGCGACAATCCTTGCGGTGTGAGTGGTTCTGGAGAAGGGCGAGTAGCGAATGCGGACCTTTTCCAGTGATATGTTACTCTCCTTGAGTTGCTGCACATGAGGATTACACATACAAGAACTCCTCATGAAGCAAGCGCATGAGAGAGTGTTGAGTCTGTATATATGATAAAGAAATTGAATTTACCTTAAGGAACGATTCGCCAGCGAGCTGAGCCTGAGCCATACCATCAGGAGCTAATTGGTACTCTGAAAGCACACCATTTTCCTGCAATTACATCAATTTACAAGCGACGATTGAAGGAAGAAGAAGAAGGAGGATCGAGGAGGAGGAGTAGAAAAGCGTACCATGGAAGAGACGATGAGGCCTCTCTCGTTGGGAATGCTCTTGCCGTGTCGGAGGACCCAATATCTGTTCCCTACAAACGACGCCGATGAATCCATCTCTCTCTCTCTCTCTCTCGACAAGCTTCGGCGATACTCTCAAATGAAAATGACAACAACAAATTTTTTTATATATTTTTTGCTTTAATTATGTTAAGATTTTATACCCAATGAGAAAGTTTACAACCTAATCTAAAGCAATACAAGAAATTACCCAATATCAAAGGAGCAAGATGTCATTAAGTCGACAGACATTATAAAAGTTACAAGGGATAAGACGTACGACTATAGTAATAAGTTTTGACAAACCTTTTTTAGGTTTTCTTCATTGGTGAATAATAAAACATTTTTCTAAATATGCAAAGTTCCATATGAAATCTAGTTTGATTATATAATCCAATCTAAATTGGATTAGATTAGTGTACAGAAACATATTGATTTCATATCGTAAAACTTATGAAACGGACAAGGTCTCCTTAAAATAAAGAGGGAGGGTAGTAAATTCTGGCATATTATTTTCAGGCAATACCATGAGAGCATCTTGAGAATCATCGAACTCAAATGATTTTTATTAAAAGCATTCTTGATAAAGACTAAACAAGAAAAATCAATTACTTACAAGAGCACTCCTACGCTTTTGAATAATCGAACGAAAGCAAAAAACCGAGAATGCAATCACAACGATGTTTCATTTGATGTAACATATGGTTAGAAACAGAATCCTTGGCTTGTAGCCATCTCATTGTCCATAGCCTAAAGAGAGGGTGATCTTCATTCTTCAGCACGCACTCAAGCCGGAGATGAAAACCACCGAATCAATGAAGCAGATCAAAACTCGGTTTAGAGACTGCAAAGAATTTAATAAAATCACTTAGCAAAACGGCTATAAGGTTTCGTTAGATCACTTCCCTAAATACCAAAAAAAAAAAACAAGAATACTTACAGCAGACGAAGAAGAAGAAGAACGCTAAAAGAGTCTCTCACATTCAGGCCTCATCGTGTCTTCTCTTGGACTGAAGAGCTAAACGAGCGTCTCTCTCTTTCTCAAACTGTCTGTAATCAGCTCTCTCCAAGAACGAAACTTTGTCCAAGTACTTGTCCGAGCTCTTCTTGTACTTATCTAGCTCGTCTTCAACGCCTTTGTTTTCCTCCTTGTACTCTCCCCAATCTTTTTTCGTCTTGTCCAGAACGCTCAGCTTCTGTTTCTTCTTTATCTGCTCGAGAACCGCATCAACCGCTGAAGTCGTTGCGGCCGAGGAGGAAGCAGAGGAAGACCCTTTGTTTCCCTTCTCTAATGCTTCCTTCGAATCCGCTTCCACTAACCGCTTTACTTCGACTTCTTGACCCGCAAAGTCTTTGACCTCCGTTATCTAAGATATGCATCAACCAAATGAATGCTCAATTTACATATTACCAAGGTTTAGTCCTACACAACACATCTTCCTAATTCCAAACAGCTGCGAGGTCTTAGATTCTAACATTACAGAGGCAAAAAAAAAGCAAGCTTTATACTAACTAGAGACAGAGATTTTAGTCCTACACAATCCATCTTCCTAGTTCCTGTCAGCTGAGAGATCTTAGTTTCTAACTACACCGAACCAAAACACACACAAAACAAAACAAAAGGTAAAGCTTTTACTGACCTCAATCTTGCCTCGGCTCGAAGCAGCTGCAGCGGTTGCGGTTGCGTTTCTGACAGCTGCTAGAGCGGCTGCAGCAATGCTTTTAGCCTCCTCGCTACAGCTATTATCCGAAACACTATCTTCCTTTTGTACAATTTCTTGATCCTTCTTCTTCTTCTTCGCATCCACACCAAGATAACTTCTCCAGTTCTGCGAATCGAAAAAAGCAACAACATTTGAAATCACAGAAGACAAAGATCACAATCAAAAACAGAACGCAAGAAGAAAAAAATAAATCTCACGTTATTATTAGCTGAATTTTTCGCGGGCAAAGCGGTTGAGCTCTTTGAGACAAAATTGAATCGCTTATTTGGTACTCCCTCGTTCATTCGCTCCCAGATCTCCGCGACCTTCTTAGACACAATGCTCGAACCACTTTTCTCAGGCGATTTCTTCTCTGATTGCTCATGAGACCCCATGCCTAGATTCACGATACGAACACGAAATTGAATCAAGTGTTCGTCTCTCACTGGATATTTTGTACGGCTTTTAACATCACCAAAACTACATATATCATGGATTATAGAGTGGAAGAGGGACAGAAACAGCTTACCTGAAACTGCCGGCCGACAAAAACCCTAATCGATCAATCAACGAACGGCGTCGTTTAGCTCTACAAAAGAGACGAGAAGTTTGATGAGGAAACCCTTTTTTCTTATATTAATTAATTGACCACTATAATTTAAAAGAACACAAATAGCCCCCAAAACTTTTAGCTATGTTACAGAAACTCCGCTCATTGCTAACAAATCACAAACCAAATGGTAATAAGGATCCGAAAATGTTGATGAATTATTCACATCATCAATAACAAATTGTGTTATTACGTTTTCTCATCTCTAGTATAAATAAATACTTCCAAACTCTATAATAAGAGCATTATTTTTTAAAATATAGTATATGTTTCTACTTGTTGGATGAGACCATGAATTGATAATCTTTCTGTGCTTTTGTGGTTCTTTCATTAAGTTAAATATCCCCTGTAAGTGGGTGATTGCCAACGAAACCTTAAAATTCAATCAATTTAAAACAACAACAGTCATTACAAAGGTAAGGTGTACCAAAACTGCAACCATATTCTAATAAATGTAAATTCAGTTCCTTCTATGTTTTGCGCTCTTGGAGTCTTTTCCCTTTCTCTTCCATTTCTTATTCTGAACATCTCTGTTCTTCTCTTCAATCTCCCTGACTTTACGCTTCCTGTAAAAACACAACCAACACAATCACTTAGCAAACGTTCCAACGCATGTCAACATCTATCAATTCTCAAGAAACCAAATTCCTGTCGTAAAATTTTGACAGAAACATACCACATTTTCCCAATTCATAGATACGAAACAAACAAATATACCCAACAGGACATCTACAAGGGCTCACCATGCAACTTCTTCAACAAACACGGGTTCAATTCCATTATCAACTTAGATGCATTTTAACTCGTGGTATCACAAACTAAAGGTTTTTTCAACCACCTAGTCTCAAAAGACATGCATTTTTCCATTCTTATGATAGAGAACCTAAGCATTCTTAAACACTGCTACTTAGAAGACAATGGATGTAACTTACCGGTACTGAGCAGTTTTGGGGTCTGACACCAACTCATCAGCAAGAGTTGATTTTCTATTCTTCTTTGTCAATCTCCCGTAGAACTCTTGAGATGGTTCAATTACTGTGCCAACCTGGTTTTTGAAACAAAGAAAACGATAAGAGTTAGTGTAATGCAGAGGCCGAGACAAAAAAAAGAAAGAAAGTTCTCGTCTTGATCTAGTTTGCAGCTCAGAGACTTGCCTGGAAATATTTTTCAGCTAATTTTGAACGGGACACAACTCTCTTGTAGTGCTGGGAAGGATCCAATACATTCCTCAACTGAAGCAAATATAAAATTAGATTGGAGTTAGGACTTCGAAACCAAAATCTGAGGACAACAACATCAAAAGAAAGAAGAAGCAAAGAAACCAATGACCTTAAGCATCTGAAGATCCCTTTTCAACTCGGGAGTCATTGTTGGTGCCGGCATATCATACCTATCCACAGTGGCAGGAACAATGTGAGGATAATTCAATATCAAACAAAACAAAAAAAGGTATATAATAATTGGTGAAAACGCAAAGTCACCAGTCTGGTCCAGCGGAGTCTTTGAGATTCTTTCTACTCATCTTGTTAATCTTCCTTGGATCAGTAGGAGGAAGACAAAGTCCATCAACGAGCTCTGAGTTAGAAGTCCAGAGAGAACCGCTTTCGTGTCTCTGCTCAGCTACTTTGCTTGAACTGGAACCAGTTTTGGAATCTAACGACAAGCCTGGAAGCTTTGGTTCCCATTTAAGACCGATCAATGGTTTAATCTCCGCCATTAATCTAAAATTGCCTTTGTCTCTGTGACAAGGTGATTTAAAAAAAAAAGGTTCAGAAATTTTTAAAAATTTAAAACAAACGGTAATAGGTATTTTAAGAGCACCTAGCAGTCTAAACAAAAGAAGAAGTCTCCTAGGGATGCAGAGCAAGAACCCTAAAGAGACACCATGATTGATATATTCGTATCAACTAAATTGACATTAAAAAAAAAAAAAAAAGAGACGATCAAATATGGAATCGGAAAATTAAGACTTTCGATAGAATCTCCGGACCTCTAAAAATTTGAAGATGAATCCAGAGATTGTAAAGTTGATTACTTTGTAAAAGGAAGAAAAGAGCACCTGGATTTGTGGAGAACGTCGACGGCCGAGGAAGAAGAGTTCTTGGTCAGTCTTGTCCGTGCAAACTTTAGGGCTTTATATTCTCACAGAGTGAAACGACACCGTTTTAAATAAAACTGTATTTAAGAATGTTTCTGCCCAGGAGAGGTCATTCTTGTTAGGGCTGGGCACAATTACTTGGTACTCGACCCGTACTCCTTACTTGACCCGTACTTGTCCCGTAAAACCAAGTACTTGTTTTGATCAAGTAGAGTATCAAGTATCTTAAGAAGATTACTTGCAAGTATAAGACAAGTATCAAATATTAAAAAAAAAGTTACTATTTGGTCTTATTGACCCGTTACTCGTTTCAAATCTCTGATTTTTTTTTTAATTTTGTTCCACATCGATTACAACATAAAAAAGGAAAGAAAAGTCTGCTTATCAAAAGATAAATAAGTTGCCAGACTTCAATATCTAAAGCTTTCCAAAAACTTAAAGGTCAAAATATTAAATATTATCATAGGTTTTAATTAAATATGGCCCGAAATTTTAGTTTTTTTAGTATTCTATTTATACTTTTACAAGTAACGGGACAAACCAAGTAACTTGCAAATAATGAAAAATTTGGCAAGTACTTGAAATTGCAAGTACTTGATATTAACAAGTCAAGTACAAGTATAAATATCTTGATATTTGAACGGAGCAAGTCAAGTATCAAGTATACCAAAAATGGCAAGTATTTGTCCCGTGCCCAGGCCTAATTCTTGTATCATGGCCAAATACATGTTTCTGCGTGGCACATTCTCTAAGCAAATGAAGGTTAGGGCTTCTATAAGTTTAATAACTAAATTAATTCTGAGTTCTATTGATCAATTTTATTGATAAAAACTTAATCCGCGCATCACATTTTGCGGGTAGTTATCTTGGCTAGCCTTGAGAATGAGAGATATCTTGGCCAGTGGTAAATAATCGAGCAATGACCTTTTCCCTTTCGTGTACGTAGTTTCAGTTTCCTTTTTGGAGTTTAAGAATGATCTCTGATTGGAGTTTAGGGCTATTTGCCATTGCCAAGGCTTGCTTTGGGCATGTATTATATATTCTACTAACGCAGAAACTCTAAATACTAAATACTCTAAACGTTTGGTGTTTGATACAAACTTCATTCAGCTTCAAAGTGCTTAGAATTTAGAGGAAAACTTCATTGTCTACCCAAAATGGTGTGTGGTCTGACCAATTAGACAAGTTTCATATCGATTAATGTCTATTCTATTGACTTAATTCTCTATTTCAAGTTTTACACACAAAAAAAAAAAAGTTATATCAAATCACTCGCAAACTTTACAAAACAAAAATAATCAAACAAACTTTTTTGAACGTTCAAGCTTTTCTGCAACTCATACCAACGGTCAATAATTATCCCATTAAACTATTACCAGACTCAAGTTCTTTCGTTTCACTCACCTCCTTTGCTTGAACTAGAACCAGTTTTCGAATAGAAAGATGAGCCTGGAAGCTTCATTTGGTTCCCATTTAAGACCGAACAAATGTTTATTCTCTGCCATTAATCTATTTTTTTTTAGAAAATTGGGAACATAAAGAAATCAATATACAAACGCTAATAACTCAAAGAGTATCTTGAGAGCATATACTGGAACAAACAAATGAACAAGTCTCCTAGGGATGTAAATCTCGAAATCTTATTATGCATTCGCCTTATGCTCAACCGTATAGAGCTCTGAAAATTTTCTCTGCTTAGGCCTAAAATTCTAGAAAGTACATATACAAGGAAACTTTAAATTAGAGGAAGAAACAAAAAAAATCAAGCATATGAGTGGAAAATCAACCAAACACTGACATATTGAGCACATATTAATATAATTCAAGCAACACAGTTGGCAACATACAGAAACTTAAAGAAGCATTGAAAAGATGAGAAACTTAGGTAGCAAATGAAAAAGTTACCATCTGATTCGTGTTTGTCTTCGGTTAGGAGACTAAATTAACAAAGTTTACTTACTTAAGAGACTAATTAACTGCATGCAAAGAAAGTAATCAGTCTGCCTTTTTAGGAGAGGCTCTGGACTTGGCGCAATACTCGAACAAGCTCCCATCGAAGCATCTCCTAACTGCTTCTTTGGATAAGTAACCATTCTCGTCCTTAGCCAGTATGTAGAGTACTCCCCACTCCATTTTACTCGCTGCCCTGTTTCCATATATTCTCACACCATTAATGAGAGAGAGAGAGAGAGAGAGAGGCCATTAAAGAGAGAGAGATGGGATACAGACCAGCCAAAGAAATCGAAGGCATTTCGGTTAGCTTCGGTCATTTGCCACAGCTCGTGGCGAGTTAGCTTGTCAGGCACGGTACGTGCGTACTTGCTGAACATGTTCTCCAGATTTGCAGGAATGTACCTGAAAGTTCCAAAATTTACTAATCAACAACAAGTCCAGAGAAGTAAACATCATATATATGGCCAAATGGTTTATTGGGGGACAAACCTTCCTTCTGTGTCGTAAGTTGAGGTGTCGCTTCCATGTTTGGCTCTGTGTATGTTTCTGATGTAAATCGGGAAGGTAAAAGAAGGAATCCAAGTCTTGTTTTTTTTTTTTTTAATAGAGAGAGAGAAAGAGAGAGAGTCAAAAAACAGAGAAGACATGTTGAGGAAACCAACCAAAAGAGATAAAGATACTAGTAGTAAGATGAACGAAACTTACAGGCAATGTGGCGTAACTCATGGTAAGATGAACGATGAGTGTTAGAAAGAAACTAGAGACAACGTTGAAACCAAGTGCTCTAAATCCTGCAAAACAGAGGAAAGTAGGGTTATTTATTTAATAACACGACGATCTTTATATTCTTGATTCTTGATTGTTTCTTCGATTGTTAAAAGAGACCTTTGAAAGTCTCGGAAGGGTAGATGGTACCATCACCGTCCTGGTCAAAGAAGGCTACGTGCTGCTGAAGAACAGACATGTCCTGGTGCTTGTGTCCCCTTGTCCCGTTAACGTTTTCCGTGTCTGGTGCAACCATCGCTCGAGGCACATCTGTTTTCAATCCATCAAACCAATTTCACAAACATATATGAATGATACAACCAATCTAGTCCAATGATCCATTATTATTTAACCAATTTTAATCCAATTTCGTAAATTTTCGATCAGTTTCCACTACTACTAAATAACTAAAAAACGCTGGAATCAAACCGTATCGTAGAATAGAAGAAACAAAAAAAATATATACGGAAATGGAAAAAAGGAAAAAAAAAAAAGAGATAAAAAGACAAAAATGTACGAACATGGCTTGGGGAGACGATCGTCGAGATCAGTCCGGACCTTCCTCTCCGCCGTGACCGGAGCTTTCGCAGCCACCGTCGCAATAGACTCTGCTCCTACATCTGTCGCCATCGCTCTCTATTATCTCTCTCTCTCTCTCTCTCTCTAGATCTCTCTGGTTGTGTGTGGTGGAGTTTGTGGAGAGAGTGCAGATCAGGAGAGGCTATTTCTTTTTATAAACAGATCTGAGAAGAGTGCAACTGTTTCCCAAAGAACTCGCGGGAGTTGCTTCGCCTTGAACAACCACCTTCCCTTCGTTGACACGTGCTCGACTTTCCACGTGTTTCTGTGACTAAGCCATTTTTGCTTCTTTTCATTCTCCTATAGAGTAAGCAAAATCATCCCTTCTTATTATATATCACAAACACGAATATCAAATAAATAAATAAATATATATATATGTATACTTTCAATCATGTGAGCATCATAGTCTTTTTCCATTCGGTTTTGTAGATAACTCTATAAACTGTATATTAATATTTTTCATAGAACAGTAAGTTTAAATATAGTTTTCCTAAATGATCAAAGCCAGGTTTAGGTGATTTTTTTAAGAAAGTACCCAAAAAGTATCATCTTTTACACATGCAAATCATAACAAATGGTTATTGAATAAAGCTCCTTATTTAATTCCAATTTTCTCCATTGCCATTGCCTAATTGACTCTCTTTTGTTCTCTTTGTATTACCACTTCTGCAATGTCAATTAATATATTGAGCTTGAAATTATCATTCATATGTTTTCCAAAAACCAGTCTAATATTCAACGGAGCTTTCATAGCCAAAATAAAGTAAACTCCTTATTAAATTCATTGAGCTTATGAGAAAATTGAGAATTTTTATTAATTGTACTTGACGTACAGTACGCATTTGACCAATCAGAATAATTTTAAAATTGAGGCATGCCAATAAATAAACATTAAATGGGCCCCTCCCTAATTCTTTCCTTTTGTACTTTGCAGCCACCACGGATCTTCTACGGCAGAGATAATATAGTTTTCGTACTCCACAGAAATCTCAGCCGTTCACGAGTGCCATTAGCTAAACGAGTGTGAATCCAACAGTTAGGAGAAAAAAAAAAAAAAAAAAACTGGGTAGAACAGAACAGAGACGTAAGAAAGAGAAGCCAAAATACGTCTCTTTATGATCCTCTGTTTAGGAGGAAAAAGAGAGGCTTTTTTTTTTTTTCTCTTTGGGGACATCGAGAAGACAAATACTAAAACCAAAAAGGCCCTTCTTCCATCAATCTAATCATTCATCAGGTCCCTCTTGTTCTTTGATTCCGTATTGATTTGTTGCCGCCGTTGCTGAGTTCGAGTAAGATTCTCTTCACTCTTTTTTTGTTCTTCTTCTCCGGCGATTACTGTGGATAATTCCACCTGTATTCGATTTGTGTTCTTAAACTTTATTCTGTGATTCGAATTAAGGAGTTGATGAGTCGATTTGTGTGTCAGTCTGTGAAATTTGTGTGGATTATCTGATTATTTGGGTTTATTTTCTTGTATTATGGGATTTCGGAGTTCACAGGCTTTGAAGACGATCGTTTTTTTTTGTTTGCTCACTGATTGTTAGTTTCTCTTATCCAATTTCTCAACCCCTCACAATCTCTTTTTAAGTGATTAGTAAAGTTATCAAATGTACCTTATATTTCTTTCAATTTTCCACAGGATTGATATTACTGGGTTGATTTGTTGTGTGTTATGATGGTTATTAAAAGGTGTGGTTTTAATGATCTTAAGAAGAGACGGTCTATGTTTAAACACAGCTAGCTTTGGATCCTAGAATCGTCTCGTTCAGCTTTTATTTTAAGTGAATTTGATTCTGAGTTTCTCAACAGTTATTGAAAGATTCTCCTTTAGTCTTCTTTGAGTTTTCAATTTTAGTGAATTTGATTCTTAGTTTCTTAACATCTAGCTTTGGATCCTAGATTCTTCTTTTGAGTTTTCGATATTGATGCTTATTGTGGCTCCTCGTTACACGTCTCTCTGGCTCATCAAAAGCCAATATTACCTTTGTGGAAGTGGTCGTAAATTTCATTCCCTAAGCACTGATTCCATATCTTATATGAAATGGCCTTTCACTATCCAGATGTAGATGCCTCATCATCCCCCTCATCATCCCCCATGATTAATTTCTCTTGGTCCATAGGTCTCTGGATATATTTTTCTTCTCTTTTCTTTCAATCTCTTCATTTTGTTGAAGATTAGAGGAGGATTCTCAGGGAAAAATCAAGGCAAGAAAAATTGAGGGAGAGAAAGGGTAGATAGCTAAGAGGTTGTGATCTAAGGCAAAAAAACAAAAAGTTAGGAATATTCCTGAGAGAGATTGTATTTGACTGGGAAAAAACATAGAATCGGAATTGTGTGAAAGGAATTTATTCAATGGTTCATGTCCTCTGCAAAAAGTTATATTCTGTATATTATTAAGTTTCCCAATGTGAGTCTCATATCTCGTTGTTATTCATGCATCTCATTGCAAAGCTATTCGCCTTCTGAATTAGACTACTGTGGAGGGTGTTGTGCAAAAACTGCTCTTCTTCGATGACTCTGGCTAATGATTTCGGATATTCAACCGCTATGTCTTCATCTTTTTCAGCTCTTCATGCTACTGTAGAAGACAGATACCGCAAGTTGCCTAACTCTTTCTTGGTTTCATCGGGTCAGGAACTGATGAATAACCCCGTGCCTTATCAGGTGGTCTCTAGTGGATATCTCTTCTCGTCTCCCTCTGGATTCTGCAATGTTTCAGCTCATGGAAGGAGTTCCCAAACTCAGCCAAGCGACAGATTGGCTATGCAGGATTGCCCTGTGGAAGCGTCATTGACTAATCATCACCCTCAACAGTTCACAGATCCACTTGATGAGTTCTTTGATTTTTCTGACCATGTTCCCGTTCCAAATCCACAACCAGAGAGTAGCGGGGTAAGGGTGGTCTCATCAGTGGAACCTCATGAGAAAAGCGAGTGGCAAAATTGGGCAGATCAGCTGATTTCTGCTGACGATGGTACGGAGCCAAATTGGTCTGAGCTTCTCGGAGATCCAAGTTCCCACAATCCAAACTCAGAGGTTCAGTTTCCCTAGCCATATATGATCTCTGTTGCTTGTCCATATGTCATTTATTCAGTCTTTGCATGATTTGTAACAGATACCGACACCACTTTCGGAAGTACCAAGGCAAGAGATACAAGCTTACCAGCAGCATCAGATTGTTGTATCAGAGGAGCAGATCAGTGGCAGAAACTCATCATCTAGTGCAGCAACATCTAAACAACGCATGCGCTGGACACAAGAACTTCATGAGGCGTTCGTTGATGCTGTTAACCAACTCGGTGGTAATGAACGTGCGTAAGCTTTCTTCTTCTCTTGTTCCTGAAAATAAAAGCTCAAGGCAATTATCTCTAAACAGTGGTACTTACTTTTGACTTCTATATATTCCATCATAGGAGCCACGCCTAAGGCTATTTTGAAGCTCTTGAATAAACCTGGCTTGACCATTTATCATGTAAAAAGCCATTTGCAGGTTTGTTCTTATCCATATGTTCATTTGTTTTTGCATCTCGTGTTGTTTCTCTCCTATACTTGCCTCATTTCTTATTCTCTATGTTGAACTTTTTTTCTATAGAAATACAGAACGGCAAGGTATAAACCAGAGACTTCAGAAGCTACAGGTGAGGATTTCATATACTTTCACAAAATATTTCTGCACTGTTGCTGAGCTTTAAACCAGGGCCATTAAGAAGAAGTTGGTCACTCTCTAGAAATAGGCTAAAAACAGCTTACGAAGGAGAACATATCTTTGTATAAATTTTGTTTCTTTTTTTCACAGGAGAACCTCAAGATAAGAAGATGACATCTATCGAAGATATCAAATCTCTTGACATGAAAACGTAAGAAATTTTCAGTTTTCTGACTGCATCACATGCCATAAACCTTTTCTTCGTATTGTTCAGAATTGTGATTGTTATAGGGTTAAATACCTATATGTGTTTCTAGCTAGTTAACTTTGTTACCATTTCTTTTCCAGGAGCGTTGAGATCACACAAGCTCTGAGGTTACAGATGGAAGTTCAGAAACGTCTCCATGAGCAGCTCGAGGTAATGATTTCACCTGCGTAATCACTAAAACTATCCTTTCTTTGCCTGATTTCTAACCAGAAAGAATAGTAGTCCTACATATCGTGAATATTTTCTGATGTTGTTTAAAAATTATATGCACCAGATCCAACGGTCGCTGCAGTTGCAGATTGAAAAGCAGGGCCGATACCTACAGATGATGTTCGAGAAACAACAGAAGTTACAAGAGAGCAAGAGCTCTCCCTCAGATGCATCACCAAAGCAATGCAACACTACATCTGCAGAAGTCGAATTTGGTCTTGAGACACAAACAGGAGACCAAACTGAATCTGCTTCATCGTCAAGGAAACGAGTCAGAGAAGATTAAAACATGTTAAGGTTGAATTCGTTGGAGAAACATATGTTAACTGGGAATTAAGTTAGGTGTTTTGTGGAAACCCAGAGATGCAATAACTCCAGTTTTGCTCTAAGAAAAATTATATTCTTCCTAGCTCTGTTTGTTCAGTTTAGAGACAGTTGCTTTGAAGGCTCTAACTGAAGACCAAGTAATACTGAAGATGATTGCAGATGTTCTCGTGTACATAAAAATGGTTCATTTATCAGCTCTGTGTCTTATTTTTGTGTTTGGTTTTGACCTAAATGCAAAGTGAATCTTGAAATTCTGAAGTCTGTTGTGTGTATATATGAATTGATTATGACTTAAGTCGGTACAAAAGGACACACTTTCCCCATCAGCCAGACAGCTTCCATTGTTTTACAAACTGAAAGAGCTATCAACTGTATGATGGATATCATACCTCCCTTGCCCAGCCGAGTATGATTTCTTTGTCATAAAGATTTATTTGTTGAAGCTTCATTGATCCATATGTGGAAATCAGAAAAGATTATTATATTCTGATTTGTATATACCAAGTAAAAATGAATCTTTCAATTAAAAATAAAATAATAAATCACAGATATAAAATCATCAATTATCATCATGATCTCGTGTTTGTTACTAAACTTTTAATTCAAGTCACTTGTACTTTTTCAAGCACACCATAGGAATCGTAGTTAATTGCTTCACCAAACATCCAATAAAAGAAAAAGAATAATTTTCTCTACTTTATACAGTGTCATGATATACATTAGTATTACTTTAATAACACAACACAAGTTCAACCTCGCTCACATCAAACACTCACTTGTCACTTATGTCCTAGGAAACCGAGCTTTTGGGTTTAGCTTCTCAATGCTTTCTCTCTTTTCTCTCCCTTTCCATGAAACTTTCATGATGTTTGAACTTTCTTGGTTAATTAATTACAACAAAAATTAGTACGTAAACAATATCGATGGATATTTTAGATCTGGGTGGATGGATACTTGGCTTGGTCTGAGTAAATTTGTGTTATGATTCCTGCCTCATTGTCAGACCAGCTGTTATAAAACGCTTTTTCTTTTTTCTTTCTTTATAATCCAAGTGGCGTTTTTCATATCACGTATCGAAATCATATTTTTTTCCCAATTTTTGTTGTTTAAGGAAAATAGATTCTGTACAGTTTAAAAATGTTTTAAAATAACGACAAAAAATTGTTTTAAAATAATTGAGTTTAGATATGATCAACAGTTATGCGGAGTCTCAGTTATGCTCTTCTCTCCTTTAATATCTCCATAATTATGTAACAGTCCGTTTCATGGGTTTATTGTTTCTCCTCTCTATTCCTCTTTAATTTTCATTCATTTTCTTATGAAGTAATTTTCAAGTTCAGCTTATTCAGCTAAATTTATAGATAGAAATAATGGCTGATATTTGTTTTTTTTTTAATTGTTCATCAGATTTTGAAGCTGTTTCTTTCTTTCTCATTTGCTTTGATCTGTTTCATTTATTTTGTTGTCATTTTCACTGTTACAGGAAATTAGAAAATGGACCACTGATGAAGAAGGAAACAAACATATTTTGATCGAAGCATCTTGATCTCTATCTTTCTTTCCAGAAAATATACATTTATCTTAGAAAAGAAACAAAAAAAAGTTAGAGAAATATCATGTGATTTCTGGTTGATAGTTGGTAAGCGTGGCTATAAAAGAAAGTAGTTTCCTGAGAAAATTATATAGGTAGGGAGAAGAAAAGCAGTGATTATCTCGGGAAAAATTTTCACTTACAAAGAGAAGTAAAAGACAAGAGAAAGAAGGCCAAGTGGGTTTGGTTCTTAGTGAGAATTGGAAGATTTAAGAAAATAGAAAAAAATCAATGGAAGCAAAAGGAGGAAATATGAGTATGAAGTCATTAGAGAGACTGGTTTCAGAGAAAGCATTAAAGCTTGGAAATTCATTTCCATGTCAAATCTGTGTTGTTGGGTTCCTCTGTGGAATCTGTCTCACTTCACTCTTCTTAGCTGCTCTCACTTCCCTTGGCACCTTCGAGCTCGCTTCCTTCTCCTTCTCCTCTGCTTTTCCTCCCTGCAATTCCACATCTCAAATCGTCAGTAAGTTTTTCAACAAATTTTGATCATTTGATTTGGTAACTTGTTGTGTGTTTCATGCATCGATAAAAAATTGTTGATGCAGATATGGTTGCAAGCATAGACCACCGTAAATTGAAATGGAAGAGCAAAGCTGATACAGAAGAAACTGATGATGATCAGGTAAAACTTTTGGTCTCTACTTGGGACAACTTATTACTAAACAATGAAGACTACTTCAAGAAACTAGGGATGAACAAATCTGATGTCCCAAGAGCTCCACATTTGGAGAACTGTGAAGAGAGTACACGAGTTAAAGAGCATTTAGATACACAGACAACGAATCGGACAGTTCCTCCTTGGGTATGTTTCTCCATCTTCTTCATCTTTTGTCATCATCAAGCAGCTACTATGATGATGGATGACCACAAAATTCAAACACTTGTTTTCAGATCAATGGAGGAGATGAGGAGAATTATCCATTAACGAGGAGAGTGCAAAGAGAGATATGGATTCATCAGCATCCTCTGGACTGTGAAAACAAGAATCTCAAGTTCCTCGTGGCTGATTGGGAAACGCTTCCTGGTTTCGGAGTCGGAGCTCAGATCGCTGGAATGACTGGTCTTCTCGCGATCGCTATAAACGAAAACAGAGTGCTCGTTGCAAACCACTATAACCGAGCAGATCACGACGGTTGCAAAGGTACACACTTTTCCAAGAACTTGAACATCTTCTTGATAAAAATGTTTACAAAGGATCAACTTGGTTGAGTTTGCAGGTTCTTCTCGAGGAAGCTGGTCTTGCTATTTTCTACCGGAAACATCTCCAGAGTGTCGGAAACGCGCGTTTGAGGTGATGAAGAAGAGGGAAGCGTGGGAGAGTGGGATTGTTACAGGGAAACAAAACTACAGCACAAAGGAGATTTGGTCTCGTCATATACCAAAGCTATGGGGAAAGCCTTGGACTTACATGAAGCCCACGACAGATATCAACGGAAGTTTAATCTCCGGTCACCGGAAAATGGATCGGAGATGGTGGAGAGCACAGGCAGTGAGATACTTGATGAGGTTTCAAACGGAATACACTTGCGGTTTGATGAACGCTGCTCGACATTCCGCGTTTGGAGAAGAAGCTGCAGAGATTGTTGTCTCCAGTGTAGGAGACTGGAGAAACAAGAACAAGAAGAAGAAGATTATTAGGACAGAGATTGAGGAACACGTGTGGTCGAATCACAAGCCGTGGATCCCGAGGCCGATGCTGAGCGTGCACGTGCGGATGGGAGACAAAGCGTGTGAGATGAGAGTCGCAGCTTTGGAAGAGTATATGCGTTTAGCTGATCGGATCAGAGACAGGTTTCCTGAGCTCAACAGGATCTGGCTCTCTACGGAGATGAAGGAAGTTGTGGAGAAGAGCAAGGATTATGGACAATGGAGATTCTATTACACGAAAGTGGCGAGACAAGTCGGTAATAAATCGATGGCTGAGTATGAAGCGAGCCTAGGGAGAGAGACGAGCACTAATTATCCTCTGGTTAACTTCTTAATGGCGTCGGAAGCTGATTTCTTCGTCGGAGCATTGGGTTCCACTTGGTGTTTCCTCATCGACGGTATGAGGAATACCGGTGGTAAAGTCATGTCCGGTTATCTCAGTGTCAATAAAGACCGTTTCTGGTAACTTTCGCTAATGTACAGAACTTAGTTTTAAGTCCTCTCCTTGTTTCTTCATCTGTTGTACAAAGAGTTTCCAGTATAATAAAGGAAAGGTTTTTTTACGGTTTGGTTTTCAAACAATTCAAAGAACCAACTGAACCGAGTCTACAAAATGGTTTTCAATCTGGTTAATGTGAAAAGTTGGAGATTAAGCAAAATGGCTGTTTCATATATATAGCAAACGTGTTCATTAAGAATTTTCACAAATAAGACGACATTACTACAAAATCAATAGCAAATAACACAACCAACCTTTGTCTCAACTAAGTGACAACTTCAGGGTGGCGATTGTTGTTCCGGTTCTTGATTGGAACGAGAACTCGAGTTACCAGCTTTTGGAGCACCGTGTTTCCTATTCTTCCTGATTCTGGCTTTCTTGGCTTTCATTCTGCGTTTCTTCTCAGCTGAGTCGACCCATCTGTAATCAGACGGTATAAGGAAAGGGTCAACTTCATTGTCCTTGTACCGGTTGCTATCGCAGTCGCTTGATTGGCCACCACCACGAGCTCCTTTCATCCACGACACCCATGATGCTGATGATGAGTTCTCTGATGACTTTGCATCATGAAAAACCGGGCTCGAAGGAGGCGTTGAGAATTCCTCACACGGTTGGAGCTCTTCAAATTTAGTAAACGTGACAAGAACACGGACGGTTGGGATAATGGGGATCGCAAGCTGCACAATGAGCAGACAGGACCAGATGAGCAAAACATAAGATCGAGTAAAAGAGAGTTCATAAAGGAGCAAAAGAGTTTTACCTTGACAGGGAATGTTCCTGTGGGAAGTTTTGTGGTAAGGAGCTCTCTGAGTCTCCTCACGGCTTTGACCTTATTGGCTAATATGTCAAGAAGCGGAAGAAGCTCTTCTGTCTTGAGAGGGAAATCAGGTGTTAACCACAGTACAGGTCTTAACCCTTTCTTGTATTCGCTCTCACTCTTCTTCTTCTTGGTACCGGCTTTGTCCTTTCCCTTCTTGCCATCTCCAGCATCCTCCTTGGCATTATCAGCTAGTGATGACGATCTTTGGCTTTTCCCTTTCTCTTTCTGGTTTCCCTCTTCTGGTGCCAACTTTGAGCCTTTCTTGAGCTTTGTTGTTGTATCTTCAACACCATCAGGACCATGTTTTGAGCCTTTCTTATTCCAGCCAAACCAGCCTTTCTTCTCCTTGAGAGGAGCACCATTGGCTTCTCCTCCTGAACCGTTTTCCTGGTGATCGGTAACGTCTTTCTCCTCATCTTCAACAGCATCGGAGTTCTCCATCCGCAGGGCAGAGTCCAATTGCTTTCTTTCCTCAGAGGTCAAAACATCTTCAAAGCCATCATTCCCGGGACCATTCGCCATCTTCTCTTCATCAACAGCAAACAGTTCTTCATCAGTCATTGCACCTGGAACTCTTCTTGATTTCACGCTCACCATCACATGAAGCATGTCATACACTTTTGCTTTCCAGCTCCCGACCATTTCTGTCCTCTCTTGCCGTCTCCAATTCAACTGAGGAACTAAATCAGCCTGAGTGACATCAATGCCAGGTCTGTACATGTTAGTCTGAGACATCTGCGCCACCTCATGAGCAACTTCCGTTTCTGTCGGTTGGGTTCCTGCTCCCTCCAAAGCGTTTGTTACTTCTTTTTCCTTGTGAGAAAGAACAATCAAAGAACCAGGAGGTAGTGAAACTTTCCCATCTTCAGACGTGTAACCTTCTCCTAGAAAAAGAAAAGTCTGATCCGATCGTTGGATACGGAACCCATCAAAACCTGCAAGTGTCATATCAGCACGAAGATTCGAACCGCGTTTCCATATCCGGTAAGTATCCGAGGGAGCAATACGGCTAATAAAAGGAATAACGGAGCTCTCGAAATGAAACGTAATCTCCATGTAAAAATCACGGATACGAGACGCTGAAGCAGTTATACGAGGAAGCCTCCGACACCATTTAGCCCAGGCAAGAGGCTGGTAGTGACGTGCAATGATCATAGCAATGGCTTCCTCTTTAGTGCAAACCGCTTCTTGAAGTGCACTCCAACCATTCTCGTTTTGCAGGCTCCAATCTGCTCCAGCAGACATCAAGATCTCAGCAGAGACTGGATCTCGAAGACGAACAGCAAGGTGCAGAGGTGTTTCACGGCCAGGAACATCGCGTCGATCAATGACTGCAGCGACAGCATCAGCACGAGCCTCAGCTTGCAAAGACTCTGCCTCGTTACTAACCTCACCAGCCTTGGCTAGCTGAGGAAGGTCCATCACGATTCGCCTAAGAGCCGCATGATCATGAAGCACGACCGCTAGATGGGCAGGACTATTAGTATACTTTGAGTAATCTTCCATAGACTCACTTCTTGATCCTCCAACACTCTCTTCTCTGTTCTTTAAGTTATACTTTTCTCCATTCCCAGAAATCACTCGAGGAGTTTGGTATACATTCTTCACCTTCTTCTCTTTCTTTAACTAAATGACAAGCCTAAGAAGATTGAATGTGACCCTTAACAGAGGAGAAGAATCTCAGGATCACAAACAAAACCCTAGAAACGACAAGTTCTTTATCTTCTTCAACAACAAGTCCTCTAATGAGCTTCACCAAAAGCTTGAATATGAACTAGAAAACCTACAGATTCCGAAGATAAGAACCCATCATCAATTAAACTGCAAGATAATGAAAAAAGAAAAAAAAAACATGATTTCAAATAAGCGAAAACAGAAGAATATATCAATCCACCGACTGAAAACAAATCTCAAAACGCAACAAAAAAAAAAAATTAACGCAAAAACTGGTAATGCCATTCAAGCTGTAATTTGTTTTTTATTAAAGCAGTGTGATTATCAGAGATTCAGAAGAACCAGTCTTGGTCATGACACATGCCTCTACATTCGCTTTTTTCTATATTCTCTAATTCCAACAAAACATGAAAAGGAAAGGTCACCAATAATTAAAAAAAAAAGGCACCTGAGGAGGCTCGAGGAATCCGACCGGAGCTGTCTGAATCTCTCCTCAGTCCGATCCAAAACACGGAGGAGACAAATGATGTTCCAGCTACGGTTCGATCTAGCGTCTAGGAACTTACTACGCCATAAATGCCTAAAAGCTTACTCAGATCTCTCTTCAATTTGCAAAAAAATATCTATGGCTGCGACCATTTGGTTTATGCTTTACGGTTCTTTCTTTCTCTGGAGGGAGGACTAGTGATAACCCTTGGATTTGGAATGTATTTACGGCTTTACCATTCTGATTTTCCTCCTTTTTTAAAATTCTCAGCTTTATGTCTCTCTCTCTCTCTACATTTCCAGGGTGGCTGGTTCAGCTTTCCATTCTCCACTCGACATTTTTTTTTTAATTAATTTCTCTGCCCATTACTCTTTTTAAAAATCTGAAAAAATTATCAGATCGAATTTGCGAGATTAAACACCCAAAAAAATTACGATATCTGCCACTTTCCCAAATCCTTTTAGAGTCCGATCAAAAGTGTGGTGTACGGATTCGGAACCGCAATGTTATCAACGCCAGAGTTAGGACAAAGAAGATACTGAGGTTCCTTGTCTTGTGATTGATAGTTGTGGGGCAACAATTCTCAACAAAATTGGAGCCTTGTAATATAAAAAAACAAGCAATACTTGCTGAGATTGATCCTCATTCTATGTATAAAGTTTTAAGAAAATATATAAACTAATCTTTCTTGGATTCCTCTAAAAACAGAACCAAAAAAAAGAAAAAAAACTATGGTATTCTCAACAAGTGGAAGAAATAATGAAGTAACACAGCTACAAAGTACAGACAAAAAAACCAGGAGGTAAAAACATCAGCACAGTGAATGCAAATACAAGCGATGAGCTAGACCATTATTAATAATATAGAGTTCTGTATAATTTAGTAGCTAAATATGAAAAGAACGTAGAAAACTTATAATCATAATAACGAAATCCAAACTAATTATGGCTTTTCCTTTCCATTCTCCAATGAGCTCCAAAGATTCTTCCCAATGAATGTGTACTTCTGTTCTGCATGATTAACCAATATGATGAAACAACAACATATGACACAACCTTCAACTTCAAAGTTTTTTTCCTTTTTATCCATTTCACTTATTTTAGCTTCTCTTTCTAAAGATTTTTCGTTCAGCAGACACTGGCTCCGATCATCATCACGAGTTTATAAAGAGGAGACTGAATCCGGGGAAGCTTACATTTATGAGAAATCAGAAGGGAGCCTCCAGTGACTCATCCCAAACTTCAGCACTTCCATTGGATGCATCTTCAACATCTTCTTCCATTGAAAGCCTAATATACTCTCTATGTGCAAAACGATCCCACTCTGTCAGTGTAGGGTTCTCACGCTCCTGTTTTCGTTTGACATTATTGAATGTTACAAGAGAGTCCCGAGTCATGAAGCAACAAGGTAAAAAAAAAGTTCAGACAAGAAGTACCTGACGAATGAGGAACGGGTCCCGTGTTTCAAATGCCATAAATTTATTAAGATTAAAAAGGATGTTGAAGACGTTTCCAGAGAGCTTGGAGCCCTTCAGGTCATGCAGCATTATATGGCTTTCATTCTGCTTAAAGGAAACAAGAAACAATCAACCAACAAAACAAAATCACAAGAATTAGAAACACAAAACGGGAAACGTTCAATATATATTAATTGTTTAAACCTCTGGTCCGATCATATCAATTATCTGACATAAGATATCCTCAAAAAGAACAGCCTCTTGCGCCATGCACTCCATTCGATGCAACTGCTCCTCGTAAAAGAATTGCATCTCATTTCTTGTAAGAATCCCATTCGCATCCAAGTCTACGAGCTTAAACCTGGTTATACAATGTATAACTATGTCAGATAACAACACTCAAAATACTATCTGTCTGGCGGATCCTTGCGTCACAGCTTACCAATATTCGAGGCTAGGCTCTGACGATTTATCTTCTTCCGCGAGTATGAAATAGACGAAATCCTCATACCCCATTTTCCATTCAACTTTGCTTGTGAACTTCCTAGCAACCTGAGTAGAAACCAGTGCATTATCCATGATGAGAACTTGGAACAAGAAGGGCAGAATCCATAAAAAGAGAGCACATATGAATTAATTCTTCAAGCAGCAGGCATTAAAAATCATTCTAAAATATCAAAATATTTTAGACAACCTGGGAGAAAATTCTGTCGACAATCCGGTAAGTCAGAGCATGGTTTCCATATCTCATAAGATTTTCTTTGTCAATCAGGAAATCGTGATCCGTATCCAGCTCCCAGAACTTGCAGTATATGACATAGAAATGCTCATATGAGAAGTACCTAGTTTCCAAAGTAAATAGAAAAGTGTTGAGTTCAAATGATGTAAAACAAAACCATATAGCACGAACTCTTTTTGTCAGTACCTCAACACTTTGTTGATATCTTCTTCTTCGTCAGCATGTAGCATTGCATCAATTAAGTTTCCCCGTCTAAGCTCCCTAAATGTAATTCGACCATTTCCAGATCTATTTATGTAGTAAAATATTCTGTAGGTAACAGTTTCAGCTGGCCCATCAAAAATACAAACTGTATCAGAAAGCTGTATTCTTGAAATGGGAAACTGACTAAAATGTAACTGAAGTTAAGACCTAACCATATCTTTCTTGGAATTCAGGTGTTCCTTGCAAAAACTCTAGCCCAGGATGTGTCGCCAAAAGTTCTTTAAGTAGTGGTTTGAAATCATCCTGGCCAAATTTGAAATTTGAAAATGCAAACTCAAGAGCATAGCAGATGGGGAAAATTAGCTTGCTATCATGACTGAATATGCTAATCAAAAGAAATTTACCTTAACAATGAAATTCTGATTTTGCTGCTTAAGTATCTTAAAGATCTGGGTCGTTGTATCCATTATCAACATGTTCCCGTTCACCCAATAATCAATAAATGCTTCTCTGCATAATCAAACACTAAAAGCTGTTATACTGAGTTGTGCAATACCATGATCACCGAACTCATGACAGAGAGACTACCAAATGAGCAGGAAGCTTAAAGTACAATGCAAAGTACGCGGACATCAGATTCCACCATACAAAAAAGCATAGAAGCACACACCTGGTAACAAAACCTGTATTATTGACATCGATCTTCCTGAAAAGTGTTGTGGAGAAGAAAGACGGGAGCTTGCAGATTTCTCGTGTGACTAATTTGAACTCTGAGTATTGAAAAGGGAATAAAGTTAATTAGGCATCCCGTGCAAGTGTTACTATAAATATTGTTATGACTACTAAACCTTGTATCTGCAGCCCATCCAAGTGACCATAGAAAAAGTGGTTGATTCTAAACATACATTGCTCTTTCATCTCGCTTGGTGGTGGGCGACCATTTTGAAAATAAAACTGCAATCAAACCAACGCTTTAATATACTCTATTAGTATATAAAAGATGGAAAAAAGGAATGCACTTTTTAAAAATTTGCAGAAGCATTTCAAAACCTGAGGCATTGGGTCTTTAACAGGCTCGCTGGTTACTTTTAGAGAAGAACCTAAGTTAGAAGGGCCAGCTCTCTGTTTCGTCACACGCGGTGAACCACAACTCCTTGGTGAAAGCGGAGGAGCACTTCCCGCAGGGAACATGGAAGGGATAGAATTGCTGGTGGCAGAATTTGAACCAGATGCAGTTCCAGTTACATTCAGAGGAGCTCCAGCCAAGGCATCATGAAGCAATGATGCAATCTAAGAAACCGATTAAGAAACGAGCAAAACAAAGTTTTAGACTTGGAGATTTCAGTGAATGGTTGCTGACAATAATGCATCTTCTTTCAGGGTATATTTCTAGGCAATCATGGAAGAGTAGCCACAGAGTAATTTAGCTAGTAAAATGACGATTGAATAAAATATTCAGAGCTAACACCCACTGCAACAATTTCTAGCAGGCAAAGAGAATAAGACTGAATAAATAACACTACACTATCAAAGATCCGAACTTGCACCAATCTTCAAGAAACCCAACTAACAGGCCGTAAAGCCAAAATGAAGCAGAACAGAGTTGAGATGCAACAAGTGGAAAATCGGAGAATACCTGTCGATGAGCTTCGGGAAGAGAAAGCCACTGGTCGAAGAGCTTCTGCGTGAATCCGGGTTTTGAGTTGAGCACAAATGAAGTCATCTCTTGTAGCTGCAACAAATCGGCATCCAGGCAAGCCATGTCTCCGGGAACAATCGCATCCACCATACTCATTTTTTTACGTGATCCAATCGATCAATCGCATCAACCAACAACGAATTACCAAAGTAAACGAGAAGGAATTTGGATGTGGAGAAGAAGGGAATCGAACAGGCGCAATCCAACAAATCGAGCTGCTAAACGTGTGAAGAAACTTCAGATCTTGAAGAAGATATAGAATCAGATTATGGTCTCTTTCTCAAAGGAGCGTAATAGTGATCGGGTAACGAAAATGTCAAGGAAATGCGACAGAAAATGTACAACCTTTTTTCTTTTTCCTTGTTCCGTGTGACAAGAGAGCGATCCAAAATACAGATAAAAGTTTTTTAAAAATATTTTCGTTGACAAAATAGTTTGAGTAAACACCGTACTGTAGTAGAGTTATTCAAGATGGGTTCGATTTCTATTTGATCTTAAGATCTTTCGGGTCCTTCCCTTCTTTGTTTAGGTGAAGATCCACACAGTGTTGATGAAAGTTTTGGCAAACTCACTGGTTTCACGAGAATATTAATCCCCCTTGTTTTCCTTGTTTGCCGTGGGAAAAGAGATACAAAAGATACATGTATTTCAGAGTGTAGACTCTGTACCACAACTATAGAGTATTCAAGATGGGATTCGATACGATTTAGCTCAGGATCTTATACGGAAAGAAAAAAAAAAGGATACTAAAGATTCATGTTTTGAAATAATATCCAAAAATCGTTGATGAAAGTTTTGGCAAACTCACTGGTTTCTCATGCAGGAGCAATGTATTTTTTTTTTTGTTGTTGTTATGATGGATCATGAAGTCATATCTATGTAGGCATGTCTCAAAAAATGAGGAAAATCTGTATTAGTCCTAATAAAAACAGAACGTAGAAGACCAGAATTAAAAATAAACTTACGCCAACCTGATGCTATTGAGAAGATAATGAACAAAACTACTACTTTTAGGATGCCTCCAAATATTAAGGGGAAAAAAAAAAAACAATTCACATTAACAGTTCTGAACAACAGAAGATGGGGAAGTCTCCGTAGCTACAGAGTACATATAGATATGAATAAAAAGCACAGAAATTGCAATACGGATGAACAAGAAGAAATGCATGCAATCAGCATCGCCGATTATAAATAAATGGAACTCGTGTATAATCAGCTTAACTGAAAAGGAAAATTGAAATTCCAAACGTTTTCCGGTTCCAAAGCTGGATTCCAAATTGTAAACCCTGAGAAGATAACCTCCCCAAGATGACCTAATAACGAATGTTGAAGCAGAGAAGATACTCGTCTTCCCTTTCGTGACTCCAGAAAGCTTCCACTACTTTTTTTCCTCAATGATTTTGAATTTCTGTTCAGTGATAATGGAACACCCTGCATGATTAACCAATATGATGATGAAATAACAGCAATTGCACAAATCAGAGATATTTGTTAACTTTTCAGTTTTTTTTTTGCCTAGTTCTTTTTCTAATCCATCCCAGATTTTAGTTTCTGTTGCTTCTAAGGCAATATGAATTTCCATCAAATGAACATTGGCGCGGATCATCATAACGGTTTACAAAGAGGAGAATGTGAAACCATGGAAGCTTACCTAGATGAACTCAGAAGGGAGCCTCTAATGACTCATCCCAAACTTCAGCACTTCCATTGGATGCATCTTCAACATCTTCTTCCATTGAAAGCCTAATATACTCTCTATGTGCAAAACGATCCCACTCTGTCAGTGTAGGGTTCTCACGCTCCTGTTTTCGTTTGACATTAAAAAAAAAATATAAGAGGCCTGCGACAAGAAACAGCAATGTTAAACATAAGACAGGAAGTACCTGACGAATGAGGAACGGATCCCGTGTTTCAAATGCCATAAATTTATTAAGATTAAAAAGGATGTTGAAGACGTTTCCAGAGAGTTTGGAGCCCTTCAGGTCATGCAGGGTTATATAGCTTTCATGCTGTGGCAAGCAACAAGAAAAAATGGAACACAAAAAAAAACAAAAGAGTCAGTAAATAAAACTGGAAACATCAACTACTTCTTCGAACCACATTAACAAGAGACATGTTGTTGAACCTCTGGTCCGATCATATCAATTATCTGACATAAGATATCTTCAAAAAGAACAGCCTCTTGTGCCATACATTCCATTCGATGTAACTGCTCCTCATAGAAGAATTGCATCTCATTTCGCGTAAGAATCCCATTTGCATCCAAGTCAATGCACTTGAACCTAGTCCAATATATACTTGTCAGACTAAAACACCAAAATGATATCTGTCTGCCACCTTTCAGCCCTTATATCACAGCTTACCAATACTCTAGGCTAGGCTCTGACGATTTATCTTCTTCCGCAAGTATGAAATACACAAAATCCTCATATCCCATTTTCCCTTCAACTTTGCTAGTAAACTTCCTAGCAACCTGAGTAGAAATTAATGCATGATAACAGTCATTTTAAGAGAAGTAATAACTTGGAACAAGAAGCAAGCGATAATCATGTTAACTGATCAAGATTTTTTAGACGAAACCTGGGAGAATATTCTGTCGACAATCCGGTAAGTAAGAGCATGGTTGCCATATTTCATAAGGTTTTCTTTGTCAATCTGGAAATCGTGATCTGTATCCAGCTCCCAGAACTTGCAGTATATGACATAGAAATGCTCATATGAGAAGTATCTAGTTTCCAAAGTAAATAGAGAAGTGTTAGATGCCAAAAGGAGTAATACAAAACTATAATTTGCAGATCCGCACAACTTAGCATGCTTCTATATTTACAACAAGTCAACAACAGAGCAAACTCGTTTTTTCAGTACCTCAATACTTTGTTGATATCTTCTTCTTCATCAGCGTGAAGCATAGCATCAATTAAATTTCCTCGTTTAAGCTCCCTAAATGTAAGTCGACCATTTCCAGATCTATTTATGTAGTAAAAAATTCTGTAGGTAACAGTTTCAGCTGGGCCATCAAAATACAAACTGTATCAGAAAGCTGTATTCTTGAAATGGGAAACTAACTAAAATGTAACTGAAGTTAAGACCTAACCATATCTTTCTTGGAATTCAGGTGTGCCTTGCAAGAACTCTAGCCCAGGATGTGTAGCCAAAAGTTCTTTAAGTAGTGGCTTGAAATCATCCTGCCAGAATAAAAAGAAAGCTGAGAACCAAAATGCAAACAGAACAAATTAACAATCGTTCCTAAATAAGCCAATCAAAATAAAATTACCTTCACAAGGAAATTCTGATTATGCTGCTTTAGTATCTTAAATATTTGGGTCGTCGTATCCATTATCAACATGTTCCCGTTTACCCAATAATCAATAAATGCTTCTCTGCATAAACGAAGAGTACGTTAAACTCTAAAAGTCTGTTAATGGCTTTACGATATTGTCATCGCCAAACTCATGAAAGAGCGGAAAGAAAATGATAAGCAAGCTTGAAGCACACTCCAAACTATGGACATATCAGATTCCAACATACAAAGAGCATAGAGGCACACACCTAGTAACAAAACCTGTGTTATTAACATCGATCTTCCTGAAGAGTGAAGTGGAGAAGAAAGATGGGATCTTGCAGATTTCTCGTGTGACTAATTTGAATTCTAAGTACAGAAAAAGGAATAAAGTTAATAAGGCATTTCTTATAAGTGTCCCTTTAGATATTAAAAAAATCATGATTCATTTACCTTGTATTTGCAGTCCATCCATGTGGCCGTAGAAAAAGTGGTTGACTCTAAACATACATTGCTCTTTTATCTCGCTCGGCGGTGGGCGACCATTTTGAAAATAAAACTACACCAAATCCAATGTCCATCATAAATAAATTGCTCCGTTATAACATAAAAAGAGGGGGAAAAAGATGCATTTATTGAAATTTGCAGTGGCAGTTCAAAACCTGAGGTATGGACTCTTTAACAGGCTCGTTGAGTACTTTTAGAGGAGAGCCTAAATTAGAAGGGCCTGCCCTCTGTTTCATTGTACGCGGTGAACCACAACTCCTAGGTGAAAGTGGAGGAGCACTTCCCGCTGGAAACATGGATGGTAAGGAATTGCTGGTACCAGGACCTGAACCAGATGCACTTCCAGGAACATTCAAAGGAGCTCCCGCCATTGCATCTTGAAGCAATGATGTAACCTAGGAAACAGATTAAGGAAACAATAGAAAATAGTTTGCACTTTAGATTTCAGTGAAAGACTGTTTACAATATTACACTTTCGGAGAAGCATAAGCATAAGGAAAACAGAAGCGAACAGGCTCTTTCAGAGGCCAGTTAAGTAAAAACCGCACCCTAAGTCTTTCAGGATATCGTATACTTAGCAGTCGAACACATAGAGGATCATGAAAGGCCAAAAGAAGCAGTGACTACTTAATTTTCCCGACTTGTAACTAAAGATGAATGATCAACGCAGACAAATCTGCTTTACACATAAATATCCACAGAGTAAATCAGCCAGCAAATCCCAGCAACCAAAGCATCGTCCTAGTGCTAACATTAAAACGAAAAAACCCTGGATAAGAGATTCCGTTCAACTACAATTCCTAGCAGCTAAATAGACTAGACTCCATAATCAATGCCATTGAAGATTCGAACTGAATATCCATACAACAGGTAACAAAGCCAACAAAGCGTAAGTGTGAGCTCAGGAGGAAACCCTGAATCGAATTACCTGTCGATGAGCTTCGGGGAGCGAAAGCCACTGGTCGAAGAGCTTCTGCGTGAATTCGGGTCTCGATTTCAGAACAAAGGAAGACATCTCCGGCAGCTGCAACAAATCGGCGTCGAGACAAGCCATGTCTCCGGAAACAACAGCGTCCACCATACTCAATTTTCACGTAAATCTAATCAATCAATAATCGCATCAACACTTTCAGAGAGAAAAAAAAAAAAAAAGAGAGGCTAAATTTTGACGTGGGCGAGGAAATTCGAAAGGGCGCAAATCAGAAATCAACCAACCAAAATCGGAGCAGCGAAAAGTGTGAAGAAACCCTAGATCTTATAGACCGGAAAGAATCTGCTTCCAAATAACTCTTCTCTCCGATTTAGATTTTTAGAATATAAAGTGAATGGGTCTCGAGAAAGTGAAGGAAATTGTCGTTTTTTTTTTTTTTCTCTCTTTCTCTCTCTCTCGACCAATTAAAAACAAAAAACAAAACAAAAAGAAAATACGTTCGGAAAATTTCAGACTGTGTGGTCGGAAAAATAAATATGGTTTATTTATTATTATGTTTGATTGGGGTCAAAAATAGAAGAAGATCAGCTTCATCTTCTTCTTCTTTGACATTTTCGCCATATCTTAATATCAGGAGGTTTGTTTTAGATCTTTGACATCAATCATTTATGGTATGTTAGTATTAAAACTTACAAGAATGATTTGGTGAGCAGGTTCTCTAAGCATTCTCACTTAGTCAAATTTGAGTTGTTTTGATCTTAGAATCCTTTTGCTTTTGGAATGGTTAAATGATTTTTGGGATTGATAATGGTAAAATCGATTGAAAATGGAAAAAAAAGGCGTATTGGTTATATGGAAACAGATTAAGATTGATAACATTGGATGTAATGATTGAATTAGATTGTTAGTTGATTCATGTTAAAATGTGGGACTAGAGTGATTGTTTCTTTTAACTAATTACGTGTCTTTTGAGATGCATGAACAAATGTAATTCGGAGTACTAGTAACTATGCACAAAATTATAAGAATCATCTAGGATATGAATATTGTGTATATATGTATATATAATTAAAGTCATTGATTTTTTATTTAATCAAACAGTATATTATACCATTCGAGCATTCAAATATTATGATCTAAAATCTCAGTATTTTTTGTCATTCCATGTTATCAAATAAATTTGAAAAGTTTAATATAAATATAAATCTAATGATTTCTAAAGACAAACCGGTCAGGATACCTTATTTTATTTCAGATGTATACGTATCGCTAGCCGCTACCAAATATGAGATTGGCGCATAAGTATCTGACTATATTATAGTAAAGTTGCTTGACTGGTTGGTTTCTTTCTTTTTCAGTTTTTCCTTAATTCAGTCCTAATTAATTGGCTTTTTGCCTGATTCAAACAAAGTTCAGATACAGAGGGGAAGCTCAATTTATAATAAGTTTACGTCTGAGTGGTGAGTGAGAGAAAATATCGAAGGTATATAATTTTCTGTATTATAATTGCTAGATGTATCCGGTTCTCTCTAACAATAGATCTCGGCATCTCGCTATGAGATTCCACTAGAAGAATTATCACGGTTTGGTCAAATTATTCAATTTTTTCTAATGTTAATGTTCGACAGCAACTTTCTAATGTTAATTACATCAGAATCCGTAAATTTTTTTCATATATATATTCAAGAAATGATTTATGTTGGTTTTTTCACATCTAATATTAGCAAACAAAATGGACCCATGGCGATAAGGAGTGGGAGCATCTTTCAAATTATACCACATCATATACAATATACACTTACTATTTTAAGTTGACAAACAAAATAATAATATTCCAGACGAGTAAAAAAATATCCATTCAAGTATAATAAACAGGAAATTAAAAAAAAAAAATTAACCAAATTGTTTAGTTTAGTTCTGTTTAGAGTCCATAAAAAGAAGTAAAACACAGAGAGGCACAATACTAACTAATACGAGTTGGAAAAATTAATAACGAGTGGTGTTGCTCTGTTGTGAGCTTCCTCGTCTCCTTGTCTACTCTCTATATATAACACACACACAATTACTCTCTCCCTCCTCCTCCCCAAAATTATCGCTTCCTTCACCTCTCCTTTTTCCCCTTTGCATTATCTCTTCTTCTTCACCGTCTTCAATCTCTCCGATTCTCGAAGCTTCTTTGAGGTAAAGACCTATTCCCGGTTTTCTCCTAGATTCATTCATTTTTTCTCATCACCCGGTTTCGTTTTTTTTTCTTAATTCCTTCCTGTAATTTAGGGTTTTAATTTCATGTTCAGATTTGCAATTTCGTCACAATTGTTGTTTTTCTCCACTAAATCCTTTTCTTTCTGAGATTTGCGAACTTTTGATAATCTTCTTTGTGTTTCTGGGTGTATACAACATGGGTAATTCAAGTCGAATCCAATGCGTCAATCTGTGTTTTGCTAAACAAACTAATTATTTATCAGAGGAAGAATTCTGCCGACGTAATGAATTAGTTTTTGTATATTAATGTAAGATTGTACAGTTTATTAGGAGCCAAATTTTGCATGAGATCTTACTGTTCCTGAGTTGTTGGATAAAGATGATTTTCACTTTTAGGTCGAATTGCTTTCTCCATTCTGATTTTTGTTTCAGATATTAGTGAAATAACAAGTCTCCTGGTTTAAAATCTGTGTAATAGTTAAAGACATTTGTTTATGTAGGTGAATCAATTTTCTTCATGTTTTCTGATAGATTTGTGTATTTTTTGCGTTACTCCAGAATGACAACAACCAATGGAGCTGACTATGGTGCCTACACATACAAGGAGCTTGAGAGAGAGCTTTACTGGCCTTCTGAGAAGCTGAGGATATCGATCACCGGTGCCGGAGGTTTCATCGCTTCCCACATTGCTCGCCGTTTGAAGCACGAAGGTCATTACGTGATTGCTTCTGACTGGAAGAAGAATGAGCACATGACTGAAGACATGTTCTGCAATGAGTTCCATCTCGTTGATCTCAGGGTCATGGAGAATTGCCTCAAGGTCACTAATGGTGTTGATCACGTCTTTAACTTAGCCGCCGACATGGGTGGTATGGGTTTCATCCAGTCCAACCACTCGGTCATCATGTACAACAACACCATGATCAGCTTCAACATGATCGAGGCTGCTAGGATCAATGGGATTAAGAGGTCTGATTGCGTTTCTTGGTTTCTTGAGCCACCAGTTTTTTTCTTCTTATAAACAGAGTTAAAGATTGGAACTTTATATCTTTTTTTCTTCTGTGTTTTAGGTTCTTCTATGCCTCTAGTGCATGTATCTATCCCGAGTTCAAGCAGCTGGAAACGACTAATGTGAGCCTCAAGGAGTCAGATGCTTGGCCTGCAGAGGTTTGTGTCTAACTGATGATTATCTGTCGTATGTTCTTGCAAAAGATAACTTTCTTACGTGACAAAGAATACTCTAATATATTTTGTAGCCTCAAGATGCTTATGGTTTGGAGAAACTTGCAACGGAGGAGTTGTGCAAGCATTACAACAAAGATTTTGGAATTGAGTGCCGCATTGGGAGGTTCCATAACATTTACGGTCCTTTTGGAACGTGGAAAGGTAAACAGATAAAGAAATAGTCTTTTGCGCTTACCATTTATCTGTTCACTATCGGGTTTAATATTTGCTGTACAAATTGGTCACTTCAGGTGGAAGAGAGAAGGCTCCAGCTGCGTTCTGCAGAAAGGCTCTCACCTCCACGGATAGGTTTGAGATGTGGGGAGACGGGCTTCAAACCCGCTCTTTCACCTTCATTGATGAGTGTGTTGAAGGTGTGCTTAGGTGAGACAGTAGCTCCAAAATAGAAAATGATAAAATCTATTGATGCACATAACTTCTCTGAGTGTATTTCCTTCATTGTTGTTTTTTTAAGGTTGACAAAATCAGATTTCCGTGAGCCGGTGAACATTGGAAGCGATGAGATGGTGAGCATGAATGAGATGGCTGAGATGGTTCTCAGCTTTGAGGAGAAGAATCTTCCGATTCACCACATTCCAGGCCCAGAAGGTGTTCGTGGCCGTAACTCAGACAACAATCTGATAAAAGAAAAGCTTGGTTGGGCTCCAACAATGAGATTGAAGGTACCAAAAAACATTGTGACTTAAGTAGCTTCAAAGATAAGATAAGAGTTTGCATCTTTTTGTGAGAGTAACGATCTGATGTTGGTATAATCAGGAGGGGCTTCGAATAACCTACTTCTGGATAAAGGAACAAATTGAGAAGGAGAAGGCTAAAGGCAGTGATGTTACGCTTTACGGTTCATCAAAGGTGGTTGGGACTCAAGCACCGGTTCAGCTTGGATCACTCCGCGCGGCTGATGGAAAAGAGTGAAAGATGATTTCAAGCTCAAAAATTGCCTTAGTTAATTTATATAATTAAGGCTAGTAAAATGTTTAGATACACGCTTTCCTACGAAGAAAAAAAAGAGCAATAATAAATGTTTTGGATTTGATGTCTTTCTCTCATTCTGTAGTAAATCCCCTAATTCTTGTTTTAATATTTAATTGAGAAAGTTTTCCTTGTTAAGTCGATAATAGTTGTGGTCCTTTCACAGTATGTTCACCATCATCGTCAAGTTGATGTTGTTGTGGTACCAATAATCAAGTGGCCAAGTTTGAGATTTTTCTCTCGTCTTATCAATATATCTATCATCTCTTTACACATTTCTAGGGCTTAAGGATCACTCACCATTCTTTTTTTATTGTCCCATCTCTGACGTCCAACCTTTTTTTTTTTTTTATCTCACACATTCCTCGGCTAAAAGAGTCGCACGTTTTGTCCTTTCTCTGACGCCGCACGTTATGGGAACTGCACGTTGATAAATATCCCCCACAGGCCCACACTGATTAACTACAAAAGTCACATGTTTCCTATTTTCAGACTACCTTTCGTGGTACGTTCTACTGGGAAGATTTTAATGGGTGTATGGATCTATAAGTTTATAGATACATAAAAAGATGTCAAATTTACCCAAAATACTTAATTGCTTTACTTTTGAACAAAATCATCTATCATCCATATTTTTGATTCAGACCAAATGGGAAAGACAATTGGGGTGTGACTGAGATTCTCAGATATACAATAATAATATACCTCTCAAAGATTATGTGAATCTTCGCTGTCTTTCTCTCTTTAAGTTAATGATCGATTTACGGAATATACGGAGTATAATGGCCAGCTTTAGAGATTGGTAATAGCAGAATATACCGGTGTGGTTTCGAGCAACTCCTCAAATTTCCTGAGTACATCTTTGACAGCATCCATAAACCCCTCTTCTGTGGAAGCATCAGCGCTTCCTTTCTCTCTGTTATTTAACTGAGAAAATATGTTGTCATAGAGAAGAGCCACTGATTCGTTCTCTGAAGATAATGGAGGCAATCCCAACTCTTTCCCGTTCTTTATTATCAAACTCTTTATAAGATCTGCCCGTCCTTGGCTGTCTTTCCCTTTAGACTCTTCCGAGATCATTTTCTCTACGAGACACTTGAGCGTCTTCTCGTCTGCCAGAATCTGAGAAAAATAGGTTGTTAGAGCTGGTCAAAGATCCATGCTTTTTTAAAAGAATAAAAAGTACATGTAAAGTTTATGTATGTGTTCTTTAGAAATTCTAAATTTTATAAGCAGCAGAGAGTAGACTAACCTTACGCAGCCTTGATCCAGTGAAAATCTCAACGTTCTGGACAATGGTTATTGGTTTCTCATGAAGGACGTCTGCTATACCTTGTAGAACTGGCTGCAATAGTTCAGCAAACTGTGCTTGTCCAAGCTCTTCATCACCATCAGCATCGTGCTTCTTGATGATGTCATCTAAGATGGGAAATTCTGTTCCAAACAAGCCGGACTATGTTAAAACGCTAGTGGGAATGAAACGATTCAAAGGTAAACAGAATGTAGAATTCTAAATCCACAAATACCAAAAGCAGAAATACATGGTACACCTATAGGAGCTTAGGAGGTTGACTTTAATCACGTGGAAGGAACAGAATATGGAATAAAGAAAAACCTGAAAACTATAATTTTTTGCAAGTCCTTTACGGAATTGATGCTACAAGAGAAACTATGTAACTGCTGCTAAATATCTGTGGCGCCTAAGACCAAACACAACTAAAACCGATTTCGAAAGGATTGACCTCAAAAGGCAAAGTAAAACAGGAAGAAAGAACAAACCTGAGAGTGGAGGGACACCCATCTCAACACCCATGTGTAAAAGAGCTTTTCGTATCTCGCTCTTGCAAAGCTTTCCTTTATCTTCTTCATCTAAATCGGTGAACAGATTCTCTGCCAACATTGCAAAATCATCCTCATCCTCCAAAAATAACTTCAACGTACTCCCATCCAGAATTGAGACCACAATTGGAGTATCTGTAAAAAAATTATCACTCTGTAACATTCAGTAAAATAAGCTAGAGAGACCAAGTATCTGCATCAATCAATCTATGAAAAAAGCCTATTCTCTTTCTTTCAACAACAAAGTACGCCAAATTCGACGATCAACATCAATCATCGAACACACAACATGTGCATTTACGCATATCCAATTTCCATGATCCATAGCGGCTTAATCTATTTGATCAGATTAGCTGAAAAGTTCTGTACAGTTAAGATTTCGGGAGTGTATTTATCGCTAATACACAATATAAAAGGGATCATCGGAGACAGAACTAAGTCATATGAATTTATCGCTAATACCTCTAAGAGCATCGGCAACGGCGGAGACAAATACTCCGAGTTTCTCAGATGCTTGTTGGCTGTTGAAATCCGTACGCCGGAAATTGACTTCGTCTCCTGAGGATACTCTGGAGATCGCCGCTTCTTTGAGGTGCGGCGGCAGTGAGAGGCCCGAGAGAGACTCAGAAACCTTAGATTCAGAGATTTCAAGAAGCTGAGCTCCGGTGACGGTATGTTCGAGCTCCGGTAGCTTGAGATCGATGGATCTAAGCACTTCACCGTCGAAAATCGTCAATCCCGCGTTCGACATTTCTCTCGAGAGAAGGAGAGAGAGATCACCTGCTGTGACTTCAGAGGTTAGGTGACGGAGAAAGACCGTTTCGAAAACTTTTTTGTTTTTTTCTTATTTTTTCCTTAGTCAATGGAAGTCTGTCAAAATCGCTGACTCTCTCCCTAACGTTATAGTTTAAGGCCTGACGTTTAGTAAATATTACGGTAATGCCATTACGGGCCTGCTATGGTGGACTATAATGGGCTACAAATCTCCTTATGAGCCTTATAACTCATATGTCAAAAAGTGGATTATCCCCCATTTGATACATTCTTACATTTTGAAAATATCAAACAAAGCAAATGTAGGGAAAGTGACTAGAGCATAAACCATATCCACTATAAAATATGAGTAATTAGTACTCAAATTTATTTGAACATTCCAAAACATTGTGTTGGACCAATAAATTGTGGAGCGAATGACATTGAAATATTGCTCGTGGAAAAACATGAACAAATATTTAATGTGGTTCTAAAGGAGGGAAAACTCTGGGCCCATGAAGCCTTGTTGCTAGATAAATGGGGCCTACTTTTTGTCCATAATGAATGAGCTATCACCTTTCACGTTGGCCCTTTAACACGTCCCACCTGTTTGCCCATCCTTTTCTCAGCAATTTTATCTTTCCAATCTTTTTGCATTAGTATATTATTTATTAAATAGAAAACAAATCATCAGAGCACAAACGGAAAAAAGTTAAATCTAAGAGATAAACGATGAAAAAGTTAAAACTAAGAGATAAAATACACTCGTTTATAGGGAATGAGATAAATCCCACATGAAACGACATGGTCTGAAATTGAACAGATCACTTGACTTTAAAAGATTTTAGCGGTATGAAACTATTTAGAATATGTTTTTAAGCGATGTATGCTGAATTTTTGTTTTTCAAGGCAGAGCTGAAGCATCAATAAAAAGTAAATGAAATAAGAGATAACCATATACTCTTTTAGAAGGCTTGAAATTGAAAAGAACAAAAAAAACAAAAATTGAACAGATCATCTGACTTGAAAAAATCCACGAAAACCTAATATAGTGACATGAAATTGTTTTGGAATATGTTTATAACTTTATAAGACATGTATTTTGATGAATTTTTTTTTTTAGACAATTATTTACTGCATATCTTTGTTTCTAATGCAAGAAAAGGATTCTGTAAACTAAAATTGAAATTGTTATTTTGATAGATTCTCTCAACAAGACGTTTCGCACAAACGTACCTCCACATGTGCAAAAACTTAATGGACCCACGAAAATGCAACTTGAATTGGATAGATTCTTATCCAAGAATGATAAGTTTAGTACATTTCTCTAATCTAACTTGACTAAACAACCATATCTTACGTCCCTCTCGGATCCCTCCTCATTTGTAAACTTTGTAAAATGCAAATGGGAATATTAATTAAATAGACGGACCTAAATAGAAATCTTTTGAGCAAAAAAAAATGGACCCACGAAATGAAGTTACAAAAACAAAGACGACTATACTATTTAAATATCCTTCGACGCCGATCAACTTCCAGATTAACCAAAATACCCCTCTTGCCACGTTAGTCTGACTTGGATTTGACCCAAAAAGCGTTGGAATACAAATATTAAATCCAACAAGGCAAAAACAATCTTATTACGTGTAGATTTGTCAATGAATCAAAGATATTTCTTCAAGCCCCTCAAAGTCTTGTGTTATCATTGATTGTAAGCAAATATTGATTCATATACACATTAGTGTATACAATTGGCCAGGGAACTTTATGTATGGTTCACTATAATCTTTAAATCCTGGGGAAAAAGAAAGCTTTGCATTCCAAAATTCTTGGACCCAATTCAAAAAAAAAAAGTTCTACTGCTTCTTTTTTTTATTATTGGGTCATGTGGCCCTTAAATCTTGATTCCTTTTTCATATCATCACATTTGAAACCTAAATTTCAAATTGTTTTTTTTTTTTTGTTTTCCTGCATTTTTTTCTTTAGAAATTAAGACACTCAATTAATCAAAAAGATTCAACTATCAGGTGCATTTGCGTATATTTCACACCTTCTAGAGCTGTTTTGAGAGCTTTAGTGACGGAGTCATGTTGTTTTCTTTAGTTACATACTTACATACAACTAGAAAATAGTGACCTAACTGAATAAACCAAAAGTTTTTGGTGTCAATGGGAATAAACATTCTTAACGGGGCCTTGCGGAAAAATTAAATATCTCACCAAAAAAAATATATATATTAAAGTTGAAAAGAACATATTATAAAAATTCAAAGACTGCCCAATCGGATAAGAAGAAATTTGTAGGGAGAAATAAACAAATTTATTAACAAAAATGGAAAAGGTTTTCTCCGTTGAAGAATTTTCCGGTAACCTTCTCTGGTCGGAGCTAGCGAAAGAGGCCGATGGAACGACGGCGATGAATCGTAGCGACTCCGAGTGGGCATTTCATCGTTTCATACAAGAATCCTCAGCCGCCGGAGAAGCTACGACGGCGTCTGGTGTTTCCGTCTCTGGACCTCCTTCTCCGAGTGTTCCGGTCGATTCCGAGGAATACAGAGAGTTCCTTAAGAATAAACTCAATCTAGCTTGTGCTGCTGTCGCCATGAAAAGGGTATAAAATCAATCTCTCTCTGCTCACGCTTCATTTTTAGTATGTTTTCGTTTGGATTTTTAGTTTCCGAATTTGGATGCTTTTATTTTTTTACATTAACATTTGCACGAAATCGGTTGATGATGATAGCTTTCGATGTGCAAATGTAGTTGTTCCTAGTGGATGGAAAAATCAAACCTTTTTATCTGTAAGCTAGATTTCTTGCAGTTAGTTGAATCGACTCACATGCTTGGGGTTTCAAACTCGAAGCTTTTGAGAGATTGATGAGTTTTGAAAAGCTGACTTATAAGAGAACCAAGCTTTTTTTTTTTTTTTTCATTTTGAGTATTAGGATGTATGGATCTCGGGGACATGATTTTGAAGTTGTGAACTTTCATCTCTTCTCTAGAGTTGATTTGAGTTAGAAGAGAACCGTTTGCTATTTCTAAAGATTACAACTTTTTCTTCGTTAGTTGTTTTGTGGTGTTGAAATCGAAACTTGGCAGGGATCTTTCATTAAACCTCAGGAGACGTCTGGTAGATCTGAGAATGGAGGAGCATACACATCCAGTGCATCAGAACAAGCCTCTCTAGCTTCTTCCAAAGGTTTTTTTTTTTTTTATATTGCTCATACATGTTTTCTGAATTCTGTTATTCTTGCTTGTATAGAAGCTAAAACGTGTTTTGATTCCTTTACGGCTTTACCCCTTAATGATATTGTTGATAGTTATTGTGTTTGCACATGCGATGTTTAAGAGTTCTTTGTAAATGCGTATTAACACAAATCTCAAATCCGCTCATTCTAATGGAACTAATCTGTATTGTTCTCATTTGCAGCTACACCAATGATGAGCAGTGCTATAACAAGTGGATCTGAGCTCTCAGGTGATGAAGAAGAAGCTGATGGTGAAACAAATATGAACCCTTCTAATGTTAAGCGTGTGAGAAGGTAATAAAACACATCTACTTCCCATTTTTGAATTGCCTCTCAGGATACTAAATCTGGCTTGAATATGAACATTTGTTTGTTTACTGTTTGTTTATTACAGAATGCTTTCTAACAGGGAATCAGCTAGACGGTCCAGAAGAAGAAAGCAAGCACACCTGAGTGAGCTAGAGACACAAGTATGTTAATCTCGCCACATTTGTTTCTTTCTCTTTACCCTTCTTAGCTCACATCTTACAATCTCCATCTCGTATTTTCGCTTTGGCAGGTTTCACAGCTTCGTGTAGAGAATTCCAAGCTCATGAAAGGTCTCACTGAGGTAACTCAGACATTCAATGACGCAGCTGTAGAAAACAGAGTTTTGAAAGCCAATATCGAAACATTACGAGCCAAGGTAAACCAACTATTTCTCTCGGATAAAAAGAGTAAAGCAAAACTCACTTTACCTATACTAAAGACTGTTGAAACATGTTATATTGCAGGTGAAAATGGCTGAGGAGACAGTGAAGAGAATCACTGGCTTCAACCCAATGTTCCACACCATGCCTCAGGTTTCAACAGTGTCTCTTCCTCCAGAGACATCAAATTCTCTAGACGAAAGCATCCACGTCACCACACCACCAGAGACCAGCTCAGGCAACAAAAGCAAGGCCTTGATCGGGTGCAAAATGAACAGAACAGCTTCGATGCGTAGAGTTGCTAGCTTGGAACATCTGCAGAAACGTATTCGAAGCGTTGGGGATCAGTAAGTAGCTGCTAAGAAGAAACTTGATTTGTAACATCGTCACAAGAGAGAAACAGAGAGTGAGTCAAAAGTTAATATTGTTCTGTAAAAAGTTGTCTGTTTTTCTTTTTCTAATAACCATTTTGAAGTACACTTAGTTATCTCTGATTCTGTCTTCTTCTTCTTCTTCTTCTTTTTCTTCAACAATTTGTCTCCAACATCATCTGCTGTAAATACTGCAAAGGTAGCAAGGATTTATCAAATTCAAGCGTCTTCATTTTATCCATTAATTTCTTGTTAAGTGAACTTAGTAGAACTAATATGTTAATTTTGCAAAATTGATGATAACCAAAAATATTTGGAAGAACTGCATATTTCATTAATCTGTAGACTCATGTTGAGCACATATATTTGGAAGAACTGTATAATTAATTTTTTTAAGTATTATAGTATAGTAGCTGAAAAAAAAGAATTTCCTTTTTTTTAATTTATTTTAGTATTGGATAAAAGAAAGAACACAGAGAGAAGTAGAGCCAGAAGAAAAAGAAAATAAAAAAAAGAGAGCAGAAATGGCGACATCTGTTGCGACTCTATCTTCTCCCCCACCAGTTTCTCTGCCTCTATCATCATCTCGCTCTTCCTTCTTCTCCAATTGCTTCACAGTGACGACCCGACCAAGTACCCGTTCTTTGGTGGCGATTCGACCAAGAATCCGACCAGAGCCGAGGGGAAAGCCACTCACTTGTAATGCCCTGTTTGGTCTCGGTGTCCCTGAGCTTGCTGTGATCGCTGGTGTCGCTGCGTTGCTATTCGGACCTAAGAAGCTTCCTGAGATTGGAAAGAGTATTGGGAAGACCGTCAAGAGCTTTCAACAGGTTTGCTGATTAGAAGAATAGAGATTGAATTTGGAATTTGGAATTCGAAATTTCAGTTTAGCTGCTAATAAATTTGATGTGTATTCACTTGAATTGAAGAAGATAATATGCAGTTCTGGAGTTTCTTTTGCCAGTTCATGTGAAAAGCTTGTTGATTGTATTTGGAATTGATGTAAAAGGTCTTATAAGGAGGGATGCGTTTTTGGGAATTTTATGTTTCAAGTGTTTAGTTGCTGTATGAGTTCTGTCTGGATTTGTGAAGAATTGATAAGAAAAATCAGAAAGATTGGAAATTGAGTGGGTAAAACTTTGCTGTATAGAGTAGAGATCAAGAACAAAACATTTGATTTGCTTGTTAAATAGTCCACCATGAAACAGTAAGCTCATTGATAACTTTGCTGTATAGCTTATAGATCCAAAACATGTTGTTATGTAGCTTATTCTCTTTCCAAAACCGATCACACCAATGCTCGTGATTCCATTATTAGAGTGATATTCTTAGCTTTATATTTTCTATAAAACTTACTGGTAATTGTTATGGCTCATGGTTCTTCTAAGATATATATATATATATATATATATATATTAGCTTCTAATTGTATGTTTTGTGTTTCCTTTAAGCTCTTGTCTTTCAATTTGCATTGATGAAGGCTTGTTGGGTTTGTGTAATGACGCAGGCTGCAAAAGAGTTTGAATCTGAGCTTAAGACAGAACCTGAAGATTCTGTTGCTGACTCATCTCCGGTAGCAATGAGCAAAAAGGAAGAGGAAAAAACTGAAGTTTCGTCGAGCTCAAAGGACAGTGTATGAATGAAGATGAGACTTTAGGCTTCACTTTTTACTGTAGCTACAACAATTTGTGCAATGAGTTTAGATCAAATACTCTTTTTGAAGGAAGCAGAGTAATGTTCCTATGAAAATTAGCCCCATGGTGTTTGATTTGAATCTATAAAGCTTTTCTTCTTAAGAACAAAGAACACCTTGCTAAACATTCAATTTTTAACACCAGATGAACCTAAGATAAAAACTGCACAAACAGATTCAAGAATGTAATATTCTAGTAGTTAAGACCTTGGTGTTCCTCATAGACCTTCATGGCTCGCTTGGACAGACCAAAATCCTCTTCTAGCTTTGCATACTGAAGGTATAAGGTCCTGACAGCATCAGATGGAGCCTGAAAGAAAGATAAATAGACAAGTTAGATCAAGCACAATATCATCACAAAGCAGCCTATTAACTAGCATGAGTGAAAGGATAGAAGAGCTTACCATTGAAACAGCTCTCTAGCTCTATCCTGTTTTTTCTTCCCATATCTCGTAAACTTTGTAAGAAAAGTTACCCATATGTCTTTCACATGAGGATACTTGAATATTTTGACACCTTCTTCATACACCTTGAACGCATCTTCAACGTACCCTTTAATTGTCATTTCTAACATGAGCTGGCCAGAGTGCTCTTGAAGATCTGAGATGCTGTTAAATCGAGATCTCGCCTTAACTTTTATGATAACCGGAAATAGATATGATAAATTGATAGATGAAAATTATAACAAAAATTGACAAAAAGGATGTGATATGAAATATAAATTTTAAGATGAATTCGTACTTCAAACCGTTTCGAATGTTGGAATAAATGATGTAAATTATTCCTCTTTGTTGTGTTCTGATAGTGACAATGAAATTATTAACCAAGATTCATTTCCGTCAACCATAAGATGATTTGTGATATTATCTGTGACATTCAGATACGCACAGAAGTTCACAGCTGGGAGGAATTCTTCACATTTGTGCCATAGTGATATATAAGACTTGTCCACAAACTTATACACCTTGCTGTCTTGGCCAATATACGGAGGAGTATAAGGATCATTTACACTATTAAAAATAAATACATTGATAGATGGTTAAAATTGCTACAAAACCATGACATAATACTTGGATATGGAATAATACACAAGATTGAATAACTCACCATGGCCTAATACTTGGATAAGATATAGTTCTGGCTTTTTCAAAAATAAATTACAAGGCTTTAGAGAAATCATCCAAAATTCTATCAATCACGTATAACAGAAAAAGCAGATTAGTTGTATATCATCTACTCACTTTGAGAGAATACGAGTGAAAGCCACTGAAATGTGAGTTGGTGAGGTCTTGCCATTTATAGTCATATGTTAACGTGTAACTAATGTGCATATGTTCTTCGTAGAGTTTCATATTTGTTTTTTAAAAGAAGCATCACCAACAGCTTCCTATAAATATTACCAAATTAAATGATGAACGAAGCTCAATTTTAAAAACTAGATAATAACTTGAATTCTAGTAAAACACTTACCAATAACCCCCATATAGTTCTCTATGAATTCATTTATTCGTTCCAACGAATCTGTTGGTTGTACACCGACGGTGATAGAGAAAACATTGATTTCACCCATAAACTGACATTCACACCCAACATCATATCCAAGTTTCTTTTTTTTCCTGGAGACAAAAAATATATGCCTGGGAAAAGAAAGATTGACTAACACCTAATTCAACATAACTATTCAACATACATCTCACAATCTCAAAAAAAGAGAACCAGAAACATAACTCTCAAAGCTAACATGAATTCTTTGTTCATATAAGTAGCACATAAACAAGATCCTAACCATTGTCTTTGTTTTGATTTTGTGGAGAACCTTTCTTAGATGTTGGCACAGTTTTTCTTATTTTCACAGTGACTACATGTTAGAAGAGACAAAAAGTGTTAGGGACACAATTGTAGATTTCAAAATAAATTTATAGACTAAATAAAGAATATTGGTTCCCTAACAAACCTTTAAGTGATACGAAAACTTTTCCTATATCATAGAGTTGAAGAGAAGCAAAAGAGTTGTTTTCCGAGGATCGTCTTCTTTTTTTCCAATTTGAAAGTAAATTTACAAACAAATTCAACCATGAGCCAGGAAACAAATTATAATATATTCTATTTATGAATGACAACTTATAAATAAGCAATAAAAAAAAATCAACCATGAGCCAGGAGACGAACTGACAAACTTATAAATAAGCAATAATAATAATCCAGTTTAAGTTTGTACATTTGCTAACGAATTGGCCTCAGACATGATTTTGACCATGACATCTTTTGTAAGCCTTGTGCCAACAAGGTCAATCCTTTTATTTTTTCTTGTAAGCCTTGTGCCAACAAGGTCAATCCTTTTATTTTTTCTTGATTCTTTTGGGAGAGCAGGTATTTCCACACTCTGCAGCAGTGTTGATATTTCCTCTGCTTCTTCTTTCAAAAGATCACCAAAGCATGCCGGCAATTGACATATGAAAAGTAAGTTAATCATTTGAATGTACTGAAATGACTACGTAGATTTTAACCGTTAGAATGTGAATTATATATCTGCGATCGCAAAATAGGAATGAATTCATTGAAATCATCAAAAAAAACATTCTTTAGCATTTCCAACCTCTGTTCTATAGAGTAACACCATGTAATGCTCGTTTCTAATATGAGTTGTTAAGAGTAATCAAGATCAGCCATGCTGTTCAGTAAACCGTCCATCTCTTCTTTTTTTTAAATCTGAAATAGATATAACAAATTGGTTCGGTGAATTGGTTAGGTCTTAAGCCATTTATAATCATATGTTTTATGTGCCACATTTGTGCATATGTTCTTCGTTGAGTTTGATATTTGCTTTTTCTTTTCTTTTCATTTGTTAGGTTTTCTCATATATTCATTCAACTGTCACAAAAATTAAACGTATTGCAAAAGAGATCAATAGTCAATACCATCAATTTAGATACATTTGTTTGTTTTCAAATTACTATCTAGATCTACTTAACTGCATTACAAACACAAATATAGTCGCCTCAAAATAAAAAAAAAATACAAATGCTGATATTATAGTTAAACTTATAAAACTCTTTTTGTGTTAAAGTTACACCTATAAAACTTGATACCAACAAATCCGAAATATAATGAAATTGTAAATTGGCTTCTCTAAGTAAATCAATATCTATATTATAAAACTTGATCAACTCTCTCCAGCGGCTTGTTACGTTAGCACTGGAGAGGTTGATATGTATCCACTTGAAATTAATTTAAAATGCAATATTAATAAAAAAAATTGTGAATTATATAAAAACAAAATGAATATCAATCAATTAATACACAAAACTGTTTTGACTGGTTTAAAAATAAAATTTATGAATTTACTATTTAAAAAAAAAATTGTAACTCTAAATTATATAAAGTAACACATGTCATTTTTATGATGATGTGTCACTCAATTAGGGAGAGTTAGGCAAGTTCTATATATAAGAAGATATCTAAAGAATTAGAGTCTAAACCAATTTTTTTAATTTTCAACCCTCGATCTGGCCCATACTATTTTACCCAATTTACATGTACAATTTTCTTCTTCTTTTGTGCCTATATCAAAGTTTGTATAATTTGTCAACTGTAGATAGTTTTTCTAGTTAAGAGTTAAGACCAAGGAACTGGAAAGAGTATAGAGAACTCTGCAGTAAACAAATGGTGGTAAGGTACTGAGACGAAACAAAAATACAAAATTTCTCATAACTCTCTAAGATCTTGTTCTTGGATGATACAATCCCAATCCGTAAGCACGAGAATAGAAACTGTGCTACAGGATTGGATTCACTGAGCTAGTTTCTGTTTCTTTAACCTCTCCAACGCACCCAGTTTCTCACCGCCTTCCGCAGCTTCTTTGCCGTCTTCCTCTCTCTTTCTCGAGAGTCCTCCAAACACAGCAGCAGGGACTTCTTTCTGAGCGATCTCTACTCTGTCTTCTCCATCAGACTCATCATCGTCACTCTCTTCTGGAAGCTCGATATCTTCTCCGTTCCCTGTCACTGGTTTCCCTTCATTCTCACCCGACTGTGAAATGACTCCTGCGCTCACAAACCCAACTCTTCTTCCACCATCTTTTGACGCATCTGTGGTCGACGTTGGAGCCATGAGCTGCCTCTCCAAAGCTGCCATTTGATCTTCTGGCAAACCTGCTTTCTTCAGCTCATCTTTCGCCTCCTCCACGTCTACCATCTTGTCCTTTTGCATCATGTTCTCTGGTAGAATGAAATGAGTCTGAAAAACAAAAATACATGCATTCAGCTTCCAACCGCACAAAAAATCTTAAAGTATGTATACACAGAGGGATAAAAGAACTAACCTGACTGTAGCTTGCGGTAACGCTACGCTTGATCCGAAGCATTTCTCTGTAGGTGTCTTCATTTCCATGCTGAACCTCGAATTCATGCCATTTGTTCCAAAACTCAGGGTCGGACCTTGGGTCAGCGAACTGTGAGGCATACTTGTAGACTGTACGAGCACGATCAATTTCTCCCAAGCTTCTCTCCACCTCTGCAAATTTTATGCACATGAGCTTCACATCCTTGTGTGGAAGTCCAGACTCTATTGCTTGCTCATATATCTCCCTAGTTTTGGGAACACCGAATATCTCTGCTGCACGGGAAATGTATATCTCATACATCTCAAACTTCTGGACATCTGGAACCTTTTTGGTGGCTTCCTCATAAACATTCATGGCTCGCTTGGCCAGACCATAATCCTCTTCTAGCTTAGCATACTGAAGGTACAAGGTCCTAACAGCATCAGATGGAGCCTGAAAGAAAGATAAAAAGAAAAGTTAGATCACGCACTATATCACCACATCAATAGACAAGTTCTGTGAGTAACTGGCCATTTGAAAGCAGTTATACTTTTTGTTTGTTTCATCAACCAGCAAGTGTAAAGGAATAGATGAGCTTACCTTTGAAACTGCATGCTCAAACAACTCTCTCGCCCGCTCCAGCTTTGTCTTCCCATATCTCTTAACAAACTTTGTAAGATAAGTTACCCATATGTCTTTGACATGAGGATACTTGAATATGTTGACACCTCTTTCATACACCTTGAAAGCATCTTCAAAGTACTTGTTTTCCTCAAGAAGAAAAGCATAATTTAAAATAATTTGAGGCGTAGCTATCCTCAAATCCATTATCTTCTCATAGACTGCTTTCGTCGATTCTAGCGTCCCGAGGCTTTCCTCCAAATCAACGTAAAAGGACCAGAGCCTCAAGGATCTATGCAGCTTCATCTGGACTGGCTCATTCCCATCAGCAGCGACTCTCCGTCTGACTTCTACTGTCGGTACAGCAGTAGCACGCCTCATCAGCTCTAATGCTCCTTTGAAATTCTTGTGCCTCAACTCCATCTCAGCCCACTCACACCACACACTGGCGAGATGGTCCACGTTTTTGTAGTTTACCTGGACTGCCTTGTCCAAAATCACTCTTGTATTGACCAGGTCTTTATGGTTTTCATACAACTTGGCAAAAGCAACCCACAACGTGTGAGGCTTCCCAACTGCTTTCATAGGATCTACAGTCCTCACTGCCTCTGTGTATGTGAGAATCTGCTTTGCTGGGTTTCCCTCAAAAATTTTGACCCTACGATGCCATTGTTCAACATTGTGCGGATTTTGCCTAAGGAGCACGCTGTTTGCAAGTGCAGGTCTTCTGTTCATCAGTTCTTCCAAGCGAGCCAATCTCAGATCAACATCATTATCATCGTTCAGCCAAAACCCATTCAGTATCTTCCTCTGCAGCTCTTTTACCGACAGAGAAAAATTGAGACGGACATCATCATAATCCTCCTCTACGCCATTCTCTTCGATCTCATCTTCTTCATCACTTGAACTCATCATCTCCATCTTTTTGGCAACAGTGCTTTCCTCAAACCTTGAATAAACATCAAATATAACACTGAAGTCGCTCACAGTAACCACTGTCATCATACCCTCTTCATAGATATCCCTGGCTTTCTCAAGCAAATTCTTCCTAATGTAGTAATCCGCCAGAGAAGTCCACAGCATCCCAACATCGTTCTTGAACTTCCTAATGCCTCCCCTGATAATAGCATCAACATTGAGACCCGAAATAACATTAGCATGGTGCACAAGAAGCTCGCACAACTCCGTCCAAAGCGTATGCTTGGTCTTCCCTTTAATAGAATAGAACTTATCATCATTCAGCACAGAGGCCAATCGCTCTGCAGCTTCTTGCCAGCGAGCAGACTTCACCAGAAACTCAATAAAATCCTCAATATGAGTAGGATCATACATGAGATACCTTCGATAAACCCTAAGAGAGGTCTCAATCGGAATACCTTCCTGGCTCACAAAGACAAGATAAGGCTCCCAGATCCTATCATGCTGCGTCACAGGCAGAGCACAGAGCGCACGGTCAAAAGTTCTCCGGGTTCGAGTAATCAGTTGCTGCACCGTGAGAGTCTGAAGATACATGACCCAAATCCTGGGCATCTTGTGCATCGTGACGAGAGCTCTCTCAAATGTATTGTTGAGTGAATCATACTGGGGATGAGTAACAGGGAGATTCCTGACGATATCGAGTCGTTCTCGAAGATAAGCGTACCACAACTTGTAGCTTCCAGGAAGAGCTTTTAGAGCTCTCTCGTAGATAATGAATCGCTTTTTGAAAGGAGATTCAGCTTTAGCAATCAAATACCTCCACCAAAGTTTCAAGCTAAATGGATTACGCAGAATCTCCTCCTCGTATAAGAGATCCTCCTGAGATGGATAAAGATCCTTGGAAATAGCCATATCCTTAGATCTACAATAGAGAAAAGGCCAAAAACGAGGGAGTTGTGAGCTTATTCAACGAAACCACATTGAATTGCGAAGGCGGAATTAGGTTAAGAAGCGTACCTGAGACTGGGAGGAACTAATTTTCGACGGCGCGGTAGCTGAAATACAGCTAACGACGGTGAAGGGTTGTTTTCCCGGCGTGAAGGTTTTTCTAGGTTATACACTTGAGTCGTGTTAGAAATTTGATGTCAAAAGAAAAAGTAGAGAGTAGTGAGAAATTAAATTTATATTGTCATATTACTAAGTTGCCCCTACTCTGATCCATTCTTTTACCAATGACGGAATATTGTCTACGAAATTATGGATGGATTTTGGAAGAGAAAAGCTTAAATGAAACTTTGTCCAAAAAAAAAAAAAAAAAGCTTAATGGAACCAAAACCAATTTTTGTTATTAGAAATCAAAGTAAGATTGGTATGTTGAAGTGTATATTTGTGAGAATAACTTCAAGTCTTCAACGTTCAAATTTTGATTTTTGTTATAAGAAATCAAAGTAATTAAGACCGGTATGTTGAAGTGTTTATCTGTGAGAACAACTTCAACATTCAAAAGTCAGAAACAATAGAATCACTTCACTTATTTGGAGAGCCGAGAAACAGAAAGAAGAAGAGAATATACGTTTGTTAAAAGTCGGGTTATAAGAAATCTCATTCTTCATGCTAGGAGAAGGCATTATGAAACTTCTTTTGATGAGCTTTTGTGTTGATGTTGACTTTGTTTTGTAGCTTTTGTGTTGATGTTGACTTTGATTTGTAGCTTTTGTGGGTTGAGTAGGATCACAGGAGTTTGGATCTTAATGCGCAATATGAAATGTATAATAAATCTTTTGTTACCTATTTAGTTCCATTAATGCTACTACATATATTATGAATACACAAGTAAAATACTGTCAAAAAATTTTAATCATAGATCCCTGCATTTGCAATTACACATGTAAGGTTCTTAAGGAAAACATTCATCAAATCCACGACCATATATTAAAAGGTCATATGCATACAGTACATGAATAAGAAAGGGCTTCCTCTTTTGTTTCTTGTTCCCTTTCCACAAGTATGTAGAGAGAGCCAAAATCTCTTACTCTCTCTATTGTTTTTTCCTCAAAAAATTTCCATCTTTTTCTGTTCTTACCTCTTTCAGAGAGATCCTACTTAGTAGGATTCATTCTCTGTCCTATCTCACCAACAAAATTAAAAAAAAAATACTTCAAGTTGAAACTTAGAGTTACAACCTATACACACTCATTAGTGAGATTGCATCACAGAACATGCAACAGCTTGTGCCCAGTGCCTTAATCTTTGTTTCACCTGTTGAGGATTGTCCCCTACAAAACTCAAACTCATGGTGATTAGTTTAGTTATTTATTTAAACGCAAGAAATCTAAATCAGCATTTTTATAAAAAGATGAAAGTGGAAGTTTAGTTTTACCAGGGCACAAGATCTTTAAGGAATCTGAATCAGTTTTGGGGCTACAAGGTATGCTGCTTGAGGAAGCAGAAGTAGAAGACAAGGAGCCATCTCCTCCATTGCTGCTACGGCTGCTACTAGGTGAAGGTAGAGGAGAAAGCTGCCTATTCACAGCAAAGTAAAGATCCAATGCTGGTAATGTGTTGCACAGCTTCAATCCGGCTTCTTCCTTGAAACCAAACCCTAACTCGATCGATCCTTTGAGCTCCCTTAAGTCTTCATCGGTTAGATCCGTTGGATCATATTCGTTTTCAGAGACGCCTTTGTGCTTCTTCTCTTGAATCTTTAACATCTGACGGCGCCTTTTTTCCCAAGCAACATCTCGTGGTGTCTCACGCATTGATAATTGCTTAGATAACCGCTGCTTTGGTTTCTGCGAGCCTAATGGCGCCACTATTCTAACATCAGGTGGTGGCTCAGGAAGTGATGGCGTTGAAGTCGAGATTGGTAAGGTAAGGCCTTCTCTTCTCCTCACCATATTTTTTTTTTTATCACTTTGAAGAGGTAGTTTGTAATGCAAGGAAAGGGTTTTGAGTTTATGATGGAAAAGACCTTTTGGTGCAAATTAGGGCTTTTCGTTGATGATTTTCTTGACCTCTTAGGAGAATATTAAAGCTTTGGCTTTGCTTTTGGGGCTAAATGTATGTTCTTCATCTGCTGGCCGCGTGTGACACCAATTTTACACGGCCAACAAAGAAGCTTCTACGGGTCGAGCTGATCAGAAAATCTTCTGTATGCCCCTTTCTACATCAAAAAATTTCTGACCCGACCACATAAACACTCACAAAAGAAACTCAAGGAGCTTTAATGGAGGATTTGAAAAAAATATAGTTCTCACCATTGATTTATTGAATGGAGAGTCGAGCTATTTTCCTCCATTGTTTAAATTTGAAACAAAGACACATCCCATATATTTAGGGAAGCTTTGTTTAGATTCTTGACTCCCAAAAAGAAAACGAGTTTCAGAATTATCCTACTCTAGAAGAATATACATTGACCAAACTTGTTAGTTTTCCTATTTAAAGGATCACAAGTCAAATTTCAGAATTCTACTACATCTTTGAAACAATATTGTAGTATAAATAATTTCTATATATTTACACCCAAAAAATTACAGTCGTGAAATTTATTTTATGAAGCGAGTTAGAAACCAAAAGCATATTTTTCCTCTACTAACCAATTTGCTAAATATAGCTTTTTTCTATTAAAACTCTCCTCCATAGATTCACCAACCAATTTTTCTGTTTCTCTTTCCAGCACAACACCGAAAAAAGAGAAGAAACCAATAACCCTTTGAAGAAAAAAGAAAACAAAAGAGAAAGAAAACAAGCAGTTTTTGTCTTGTTGAGGTTTCTGCTTTTGTTTCCATGGCTTTGTTCAGACATCGTTAGGCGGTAGATAGGAGAAGAAACAAGCCTCCAGTTTTCTCTGTTGGTGTTTCAGGTAAGGCCTATAGAGAAAAGTAATCTCTATTTTCAATACTTGTCTTGTACGCCTAAGAATTTAAAGCTTGTTTTTTTATAATGTTTCAGCCATGAACGAGAAAACCCGGATTCTGTTTTCCCTCCTCTGTTTCTTCTATGTTCTTCTGGTTTCTCCTTCTAAGTCTAAAGGCCAGGATTTTGCGTTGAGCTGCGGGGCGTCAGAACCATCTGTTGATCCAGACAAGAAAAAATGGGAATCCGACACCAAATTTTTGAAAACAGCGAACACGGTTCATGCGACAGCTACTTATCAAGATCCTTCGCTTCTCTCGACAGTTCCTTACATGACAGCAAGAATCTTTACAGCTCCTGCAACTTATGAAATCCCGGTTAAAGCAGACAAAAGACATTTGCTCCGGTTACATTTCTACCCATCAACATACACAGGACTCAACATTGCCGACTCTTATTTCTCTGTGGCAGCTAACGACGTTACCCTTCTAAGCAACTTCAGTGCGGCTATCACATGTCAAGCCTTGACACAGGCTTACCTCGTTAGAGAATATTCTCTTGCACCAAGCGAAAAATATGTTTTGACCATCACGTTTACTCCCTCAGATAAACACCCAAAGGCGTTTGCTTTCATTAACGGCATCGAGGTTGTTCAGATGCCGGAACTGTTTGATTCGGCTGTTCTTGTTGGGTTCGCAGACCAGACAGCAGATGCTAAGACATCAAATCTTCAGACGATGTTTAGGCTTAATGTCGGTGGTCAGGATATTCCCGGAAGCCAAGACTCCGGCGGATTAACCAGAACTTGGTACAACGATGCACCTTACATATTTAGCGCAGGTCTTGGTGTTACCCTTCAAGCAAGCAACAATTTCAGAATTGATTACCAGAAAATGCCTGTTTCAACCGCTCCAGCCGATGTCTACAAAACAGCTCGATCACAGGGACCAAACGGAGATATCAACATCAAATCAAACCTCACATGGATGTTTCAAGTCGATACGAATTTCACCTACATCATGAGACTCCATTTCTGTGAATTCCAGCTTTCTAAAGTCAATCAGAAAGCTTTCAACATTTACATCAACAACAGAACTGCACAAGCGGATACCAACGCTGCAGATATACTCGCATGGACAGGAGGGAAAGGCATCCCAACATACAAAGATTACGCAATATACGTAGATGCCAACAACGGAGGAGCAGAAGGCGAGGAGATTTCGCTTCAGATGACTCCATCTGTAGCTGCTAGGCCAGAGTATCTCGATTCGCAGCTAAACGGGCTAGAGATTTTCAAGATGGAGACGATGAAAAACCTCGCGGGTCCAAACCCAAAGCCATCAGCTATGCAAGCCAACGAAGATGGTAAAAAGGAGTTTCGAACTGACAAAAGAATCACAGCTTTCGTCATTGGTTCAGCTGGAGGAGTTGCAGCGGTTTTACTCTGCGCGTTGTGCTTCACCATGTATCAAAGGAAACGAAAGTTCCCTGGAAGCGAATCCTACACATCGAGCTGGCTTCCTATTTACGGAAACTCCCACACATCTGCAACAAAATCTACTATATCTGGTAAGAGCAACAACGGAAGCCACCTATCTAATCTCGCAGCGGGTTTATGCAGAAGATTCTCACTGCCTGAAATCAAACACGGGACACAAAATTTCGACGAGTCAAACGTAATTGGAGTGGGAGGGTTTGGTAAAGTATACAAAGGAGTTATAGATGGAGGCACAAAAGTGGCAATCAAGAAATCAAACCCGAACTCAGAACAAGGCCTAAACGAATTCGAGACGGAAATCGAGCTTCTCTCGAGGCTAAGGCACAAACACTTGGTGTCCTTGATCGGATACTGCGACGACGGAGGAGAAATGTGTCTGATATACGATTACATGGCCCTTGGAACACTCAGGGAGCATCTCTACAACACGAAGAGGCCTCAACTGACTTGGAAACGAAGGCTAGAGATCGCCATTGGAGCTGCGAGAGGACTCCATTACCTTCACACAGGAGCAAAGTACACGATTATACACCGTGACGTGAAAACCACAAACATCTTGCTCGACGAGACTTGGGTTGCGAAAGTTTCCGATTTCGGTTTATCCAAAACCGGGCCGAATATGAACGGAGGCCATGTGACGACTGTCGTCAAGGGAAGTTTCGGATATTTAGATCCAGAATACTTTAGAAGACAACAATTGACTGAGAAATCAGATGTTTACTCTTTCGGTGTTGTTCTATTCGAGATCTTATGCGCGAGGCCGGCTTTGAACCCTAGCTTGCCCAAGGAACAGGTGAGTCTCGGAGATTGGGCGATGAATTGCAAACGAAAAGGGACTCTAGAGGAAATAGTCGATCCTAACCTGAAAGGGAAGATCAATCCGGAATGTTTGAAGAAATTTGCAGATACGGCGGAGAAATGCCTCTCCGATAGCGGATTAGATCGGCCGACGATGGGAGATGTGTTGTGGAATCTCGAATTCGCGCTTCAGCTACAGGAAACTGCTGACGGAACACGTCAGCGAACGCCTAGTAATGGCGGTGGATCGGAGGATTTGGGCGGAGGAGGAGGAGGCATGGTGGTCAACGTCGGCGCCGGTGAACAGGACGTGAGTGACCTGTCCTCCGAAGAAAACAGCGGAATATTTTCTCAGATTGTAAATCCCAAAGGGCGATAAGGTAATTTACAGCCGAACAAAAAAAAAATATAATCCGGTTTGTTTTTTTTTTCCTGATGTGAAGTAAAAGGAAATGGTGTATTATTTCTTCTTCTTTCTCTTTTTTTTTTTTTATGTAATATGATAGGCATAAAAAAACTAGATCTTCTTTCGTTTTAATTTGCCCGTGCTTTATCAAGTAATCAAAAGTGAAAACACTTGTAAAATTATATATCTATGTTTTGTTATATGTTATCAAGTATATTGTATGGTTCAGAGTTAGAAGTTAAATCATTTTCCCTCCTATGTGTTACTTAATTAATAGAACTTAGACAAATTTAGAGGCTAAAACCGAATTTATTCTTTCAGATAAACTGCAAGGCATATATAAAGTACAAGTTCATTCTTTCAGAAAAACTGCGAGGCATAAGGAAAAGTTCGAAGAAGTATCACTTTTTCGTTCAAGTATATATGCTTAATTTGATATGGTATGTTCCAACTTTTTACGTATTAACCTCTAGTTTTGTCAGAATATAATAAACTTTTTGGGCAGAGTTTTGTATCCTTATAAAATTAAAATATTCAAAAGCCATTATGTAGTGGCTTAGGAATTTGTCATTTGTTGTCATATGGCACGGAAGTCAAATTATAATCACAAAAACAGGCGTTACTTCAACAAAATTATTTTAAGTGCTGTACACATTTCATACTCTTGTCATATTTACTTTTTCTTAACATCGTGTTTGTTTATAATTATTATATATTAGTATTTTAATACTATTTCTTACACAAAAACATTTGACAAAATACACAATCGTCCTGCTTTGTTGCTTCTGATGAGTGGGCATACTGTTGTTATTTTTTCACAAAGAGATTTACTTAAATTTCCAAATCGAAGTTCCCAACTGGAGCAAAAAGAGATGATAAACATGACAAAAAACAAATCTTTACGTGGTAAAAAGTTCGTAAAAATCATGTACCATTGTACCGAACCAACTAATATTAAAAAAAAAATCTGGAAAAAGGATCGACAAACTAGATATTAAATAATAATAAAAAAACGAAATGTATATTTTATATAATGGCTCAATGATTCTGTGTTTTGGGGATCATATTCACATTCCATAGTGGATGTGGAACCAAATGTCACTACCATTCTACCAAAGTGGACGATGGAACTAAAATCTCATATTCATGCCAACAATTCTTTATTAGCATTGCAATCATCCTATGCAGACATATGTTTGAGTTAAATTACTTATTATATACTATTTAGTATTTTATGGTAAACAATGTGCATGTTAATATCAAAATTGATGTAGCTTGTTGTTCTTAATATGGTATTATAAAGTCATTTCGGAGCATATGAAACTCATAGTACAAATGGTTTCATCCACAGCAAGATGAATACTACATAAATATCCAAGACTGACAATTGATTATAACTTAAAGCACAAATAGTTCAACTGATAACGTTCTGTTTAGCCAACAAAAAAAACTAATAACGTTCTGACATTTCCATTATTAGTTCACACATGTAATTTTGGTTCATTATTGAAACGTTAATCTGTTTTTAATTTTCATATTAATCATAGTTTTGCTATTCGTAAAGCCTTGTCTGCAAATGATTAAATCATTATTTAAAAAACTAGAGTTGAGACCGTACTTCGCGCAGATTTTAGTTTATGTTCATGTTTTTATATGTTTTAGATGTTATTTCTTAATAAATAATTTGTTGATAATTTGTTCCTTAGTTTAATAGTTTTATTTTTAAATTTGTATTGTGTTAACAATAACTGTGTTCTGTTAGTTATCTTTACTGTGTGTCTATATAACAATATATTTTTCTTAATAATGTTATTATTCTTCTATGAAAAAATTTTCTATGTATTTTTATATTTTATCTGTTACTATTGTGTGATTATAACTTTTATTATTTTTATTTTTCTTAATTTTTATTCCTTGTAAATTTTTTTATTTTTAATCATCTATTATTACGAATTATTAAACAACTAATTCATTATATTTGTCTTTTTTTCTTTTCTTTTTTTTTTAGATTTTTATACTCTTTCTCCATATTCATATTTTCATAATTTATTAGTTTTATTTTTTGTTTTTTTTTCTTTATTTTTAATGTCTTTGTCTTCGTATTGTCTAAAATTTCTCTTCATTAGCTTCGTATTCTTCATTCTCTTATTTTTTTTGTTTCATTTTTCTCTGGTTCTTGACTTCTACTTTCTCTTTTTTTTTTCTTTCATTTTTTCTTCATCTTATTATTTTGATATTGTTTCGTATTCATCTGCGTCTTTTTTTGTATTTTGATATTTCTAAATTCTCCTATCTTTTAATTTTTTCATCAGTTTTTATCTTTTTTTTTAATTATCGTCATTTTTCTAACTTTTTCAGTTTAGATAATATATCATTTTTAATAATACATATATTTTTAATCTAATTATTATTATATTTTCTTTAAGTATTAATATCTAACTATCACTTATCTTTTTATTTACACTAAAAAATTTTTATTTTATTTAATTTGTATTAAATCTAGTAATAATAAATATAAATATACATGTATTAAATGCTTAATTTAAATATGTTTTAATGTTAAAATTTAAGAGTTTGCTGAGGTGGACACCCTAGATAGAGAGAAAACTCTTTTATTATGTAATTGATTATGATATGAGTTAACATGTTTAATTCAAAAGGATGGATATTTAGTGAGAAACTGTAAAATCAATTTATATAAGATTTCTCAAATGCATCACCCAATTTGAGAAACATATTCTGAAAAAATAGTTTGTATTGGTCCCGGATATGAAAACGACTCTACGTTCAATAGATAATAAGTTTATATCTTATATAAGCTCGACGCATACATTACTAAGTTACTAACATCGTATCTAAAAGGGATTTTATGAAGTATGAATCCAGTCTTCCCAAATATACAAAAGACGTCACCCTATATCGGAGAACCTAATTTGGTTATTACACTTTGATTTTGTATATACAATTGATTTATTTTTCGTTAAAGACAAATGTTTTCACAATACGGCACACATCATTATTAAAGTTGCACATGAACATCCTTACATGTATATGATTGGATAGGAGTAAAATCAAAGAAAGGAATGGTGATAAGATATGCATCGTGGGCTTGATACGATATCCAAAATTAAAAAGAGGAAAAGAAAAGCTTCATGCGTCAGAAAGATTATTGTCAACCAAATAATCAATTTACTTTTTGGCTTTTTCTCCTAATGTTTTTGACGGTTTCGAGAACCTTAGTGGATTTGATCTATGTACTCTATATATGTTAGTATAATATTCGAAAAAGAACACTAGTTGGAAATTTTTTAAGAGGTGGAGTTGGCCAATCTAGTGTGATGATGATAGTGGTTTTGTAGGTGTGAAAATTGACGAAAATGAATCGGCCATGCCTACTTGACCTAACGCGTAGAAGACGAACATACAATGACAGAGAAAACGACAATAATACATAAAATATTGCATTGGACAATACAGAAGCTGAACGTTAAGACCAGAAACTACACAAGCAGAAAACATATGAAAAAAACTAATCTCTCAAGTCGTAGTTAACGTATGTCAGTGTTTCACAAATTCACATAGATTTATTTACTAATGAATGAACAAAACTGAAACTACTAACGAACAAAAGGTAAGGATGAGTTTTTCTTTTTGTACAACACAGTCTTGTGAAGAAACAAACAGTTCATTACATGACAAGAAGCAGAGAGAATCTTTGCCAGGTCAACTCTGTCTCACTTTGGGTCCACCTTTTCTTAATTCTAGTTTAACTCTCTTTTCTTAATGGGCAAACTATTAATTAATCTCCTGCAATTTATTTGCGAGTATTGGAGGTATGTCTCTTAACATCATAACATCATAATATGTAACTCTTTTTCTCAGAGAATTCAATTCCTATTTGATTTTCCAAAAATTTAGTAATATTGAGTACATAGTTTATAGAGTAAAGAATGTTTCTATTTTCAAGATAAGACAAGAAACAGACAACAGTGCATGTTCAGTCAACATTCCAGTTACACGTGTTACGATGAAGACAGAGACGTGCAACACGTGTCACGATCTTAACCGTCATATTTCCAAGTTGCATGCTCGAGATTCTGAAGAATACAAAGCTGGAACGTGGACCACATTGACGACCAATTCCTAATTTTATTTCAATTTTATTTTTGTTCCCAGTTTTATTTTAATTATGTAATCATTATCATGTCCTCTTAATAGAAGAAAATTATGGGTAAAAGAGAACAAATAAATAAATTGGATATATTTTCATCCTATTATTCACAATAATACTACATATATGATCATGATGAGCAGATGCAATATTACATCATTAACTCCTCCTCCATAAACATTTCTAAATAACAAGCAATATTTACCAATTTACGGGGAAAAAGGACTTATTTTGTTAAATAAATAAAAAAATACTTAATTACATTTTAAACGAAACAAAAGTAGACGCAAAGTAGGTCCAGCAGTGGGACCTACCACGAAATCTTTGACAGAGGACTCTGTTTTTCTCTCCTTCCACTGTGACTGTGACGACTATCTCTGAACACCCAACTCCACTCCACTCTCTCTTCTCTCACCTCTATGCTTTTTTTCTCTAAGCATTGTTTCAACTTAAGCCATTTTCTTTTTCTTTATTCGAAATCAAATTGGCAAAGTATAGAAGAAAGATTTGTGTTATAATGGGGTTGAGGGAATTTTATTAGTTAAAGAACCTCCTCCTCTGAGACAGAGAAAGCTAGTCATAACCTTGTAACTCTTTCTTCTTCCTTTTTTGGGCTGAATCTTACTTCTTTCTTTCTTAGAGTTTGATAAGATATATCTTCTTTAAAACCCTTAACTTCTGGGAGTTTTCATGTTCATAAGCTGGAGTTTCAATGTTTGAGCGAGGTCATGATGATAGCCTTTTTCTTTTCCAATGGGTTTTAGGGTTTAAGTGAGTTTTTATATTCGTATGAGGTAATATATTTGATAGAAGTTTATAGCTTAAACGTAATCATGTCCAATCGACTGGATTCCCGCTGATTTTGAATTTGAGATTTCATTTTTTTTGTTTTCAATTGTTTGGCAGGTTGATCTGAGTTTGTGATTCCCCCTAAATTTAGTCTCTCTCTCTCTCTCTCAAGAGATTTGGAATTGAGAGGAAACTAGGTTTTCGTTTTGTTACCTTGTGCGGAAGAAAAATGGAAGAAGTTGAAGCTGCAAACAAAGCAGCCGTGGAAAGCTGTCATGGAGTCTTGAATCTCTTATCACAACAAACCAATGATCCCAAAGCCATAATGGTTGAAACAAGAGAAGCCGTTTCCAAGTTCAAGAGAGTCGCCTCTCTTTTGACTAGAGGGTCCGGTCAAAGGAAGATTAGGAAACTCAACAACAACTTCAAGTTGTTTAGGTCTCCTTTGTTTCCTCCACACATCTTCTTGGAAAGTCCCATTTGCAGTAATAATGCTATAAGTGGTTTCATTCCAATTCTAGCACCAAAGCCTCTTCAGATGATACCACCTGCTGCTGCTGCTGCTGCTAGTTATAGTGAAATTGACCCAAAACAGAAACTGGGTCATCCTCCAATGATGATGCTTAACCAGAAAATTTGTGTTGACAAGTCGTATCTGGAGCTAAAGCCACCGGCTTTTCGAGCTATTGATCCAAAACCATATCAGTTTCTCCATAACCAGCCGCAAGCAGTGTACTCTAGGAGCAATAGTGGTTTAAATCTGAAGTTTGATGGGTCTGTTGGTGGTAGTTGCTGTTCCCCAAGTATGTCGAATGGATCAAGATCGTTTATTTCTTCTCTTAGTATGGATGGTAGTGTGACGGATTACGATAGAAACTCGTTTCATTTGATCGGATTGCCTCAGGGATCCGATCATATATCGCAGCAGTCCAGGAGGACTAGCTGTTCTGGTAGTTTCAAGTGTGGAAGTAGAAGCAAATGTCATTGTTCCAAGAAAAGGTTTGTCATTTGGTCATTTTCTTGTTTTTGAGAAAAGTGTTTTGTTTTGTTTGATTCTCTTGTTTATAAAAATGTTTTGTTATTTGTTTGGTCTTTACAGGAAAATGAGGGTGAAACGATCGATTAAAGTACCAGCAATCAGTAACAAGATTGCGGATATACCTCCTGATGAATATTCATGGAGGAAATATGGACAAAAGCCAATAAAGGGTTCTCCTCATCCTAGGTAAATTATATTACATGTTTAGCCATTGAGACTAGTTCATATGCTTGGTTTATATAAACTTGCTAATTTTTGATGTTACAGAGGATACTATAAATGCAGCAGCGTGCGAGGTTGTCCAGCAAGGAAGCATGTGGAACGATGTGTAGATGAAACTTCTATGCTTATTGTGACTTATGAAGGCGAGCATAACCATTCAAGAATACTCTCTTCCCAATCAGCTCAAACTTGATTAACCAAGTCAGTTCTGTAGCTGCGATCTGCAATTGTATATTCCACTTGTCATGAGGCTACTTACTTGGGATTACTCGTGGACTCGGATTTTCTTGCATCACAAATTGGCTTCAGCCTTATCTACATATAGATTTAGTATCTCAGAATGTTTTTTGTTTGCATCAGATGTTGATTTAGTAGGTTTGGCTTTTTGAGCAAATGTAAACTGCTGTCTCTGCTATGATTTGGTTCCTCTGTTCTCTCTAATTGCGAACTTACTCTTTCACGGCTCTTTAAATGGAGCTAATAAAAATAAAACCAGAAATGAAATAACCTATCTTTGAATTTCTAAATGAAATTACAACATCAAATAAGCCAACAACACAAATCACAAAATTTTGTCATTACCATTTTCTACTCTCTTGAGGCTAATTGCAACTAACGACACTAAGTCCGTACAAATCAACGACTGGTATAATTGATGCAATCTTTAGCTCCACGATTCCTCAACACTTAAAATATACAACTTTTAGATTTAAAGGTTACGTAAAATTAAAACCGAAATCAAGTAGAGACAGACGTAAAAAAGAAAATAACAAACAAACAATCAGTAATCCGCTCGAGGGGAACGGTTTTTAAATCCAACAAATACCGGAAGTTAACCAGAAATCATGAGTTTGCTTTGGTTTTCTCCGGTACAATCAAATTAGGCTATGAAAACTCCTTCCTCCATGGAAGCTTCTTGAGAGCACTCGTTCACAGTCACAGGCTTCAATCCTATTCTGCCGACGCTGTGTCGGTTCTGTGCAGAGTTTGACTTCGGATTCTCTTCACCGGAAGAGCTAACCGCATCGCTACAACTCTTTCTCCGAGACATATTGAGTTTCGGCGACTTAGGACGCGTCAAAGGAAACTACAAAAGAGCATTTCATAAGTTTTCTTGTCACACAAGAAAGAGGTGAGATCATCTTGAATCGTAACAAAGATGAGAGATTTTCTTGAAACAACTAAATACCTTTTTAAGCTCTGGTTTCACGGGTGGTCCTTGGTAATAGAAGTTAGGAACGGGATTAGCCTTAAACTTGAGATTTTTTCTAAGCTGTTTTAGTGCTGCTTCTTGTTCTTCCTGCAGAATTTGTGTTCACCATTTAGATTTTTCAGAAGCAAAGGGACATTTACATTTTTCTTGATTTAGTTACTAAAAAAGGGGTCTTGCCTTTTGCCTTTTTTCAAGCTCGTTCCTTTCAGCTTCCAGTGCTTGGTGTTTCTCTTCAAGCTTTTGGTAATACTAAACCCACAAAAAGACAAAATTAATTAACAGAACCAGAATAAAACATACTGTAGATTGTCTATTTGATTATGACTTCTGAATTTTATGTAAACGCTATTATACTGTAGTTAATTACCTCCTTGCGTTTCTCAGCGCGCTGAGCACTCCTAAACCGTGGAGCGGTTCCATGAGTTACTCTAGACTTACCATTCCTCAGTGATGTTGCAACGCTAGAGTAGAATATAGTCAAGAATCACAAACAAAGTAAAGACACTAATGATCACCAATAACTAGACTTTTAGTGGTTTTTGTTAGATAGTAATTAGCTATTCTCATAGACACTAGATAAAAGGATACGAAGAAGCAAGAGAATAGTCATCTTCTTCATCCAAATGCTTCTTGTTCTCAGGTTGCAACGACTTCTTCACATCATTCTGATATAACAAGAAAACCAAAAGAGTCAAAACCACTGTTAATATCTTAAATCAATTACCATCTCCTTCTTCACAGAATTATACAATAATTTGTGATTACATTAGGAGATTTATGATTCTGAGAGAGAGAATCTTCCTCTGTGCATTCCTTGACCTCATAATCCTCCTCTGCAGCTATCTTGGGAGCCACGTGAACCCTTCCATTGGATGCATCTGTGTTCACCAACTCAACAACTTCTTTTCCCATTCCAACTTCTGACATATTTCACCCCAAGAAAAGCAAGATTTTAAAATTAAATTATGCATTTTAAGTAAAACCAATTTCGTTTAATCAAAATGCCAATTAAGGTTTTCAATTTTTGACTTTATTCTTTCATCTCTCTGATTGAATTTGCAACATCCTACAAGCTTTGTTCATAACTATAAAAGGGTTGAGCAGAGATTGGTTTGATGTTAATCTGAATTCGGAGCTGAAAAGAAAACACCAGCAATATCACAAATTTTTATTGGTCGATGCAGAGGGCAAAAGTCACATAGAAAACAGACATTGAACAATGGACTTTCAAAACGAAAAACTAGGAAGAAAATCAAAGTTGTTTACAAATGTGGAAATGGAATCACATTTTCCTCGATAAACAGGGGAGAACAAAAAAATTGAAACAAAGAACTGTGAGATAATATTCTTACAGCTTGTCTGATTGAACAAATGTTCTTGAGAACCCCAGTCTTCGTCGCTACTCGTTCCGATCTGTCGTGAGCTTTACCAGACAAGAGAAAAAATAAAAAAAGATTTTTCTTTTACCGTCTCTCTCTCTCTATCTTTCTTTCTCTCTTTCTCTCAAGAAAAGAAAGATTGCTTCTAATTTTTGGCGGTGACTGTTTTGGAACTGTGAATAATTTGTTAAGCTGGTGGATATTTATCGGCTCTGATTTGTTTTTATTTAATTATTAGTTTTTGACTGTTTTCTCATTTATTTCTTCTAACAGCTTTTTCTATATTTAGTAATTTCTTTTTTTTTCTCGCAGTTGTCATCATCTTGTCAATTAAATATTCTGTCGAAAAGAATATTTATCCAGCCATATATAAAGTCGTTGTCCGTCTATACCTTGAACATTAGAAATCTATTTGATTAAATAATTATATATACTCACGTTTTTTCTTATATAAACTGAAATTAAATATCAAGAAAAATTTGGATTGCATCATTTTATCTTCGACGACTACAAAGCACAAAATCTCTCGGTTATACATTAATTTATAGGTGTCGACAAATTTGAAGAGAAAAATTGTCGCGTAAAATAAAACATCCTCGGATAACACGTGAATCGTCTTTTGCTTTTTTTCGCGCTTTTAAACTCGCGTCGTCAATGTTGACGATGTTAGTTAACGCCGACACGAGATTAAACACTGTCCGAGCCAACTCTTCTGATTTTCCGAATCTATCTATGGGTCCTCTTGTCTCTTTACCTTTTATAACTTTCTACATTTTCTTGGGAACATTTGTTTTGAATGCCTTGAATAGTGGTTGATATGAGAGGTTTAATTGATGGAACACAAGAAAGATATCCATGCATTATCCCTCGTAACGACTATAACAATAATAAATCCGTCGACAAAACATCTGTACTGTACACAATATCTACTATATGCAGATGGATGTGTCCCAAAAATCATTGCTGTTTTATAAAATTGTGTTATTTTTGTAAAAACATGAACGTCTATAGAAAAAAATAGCAAATGTTGAGGTTTATCAAAACAAACATTTGGTAAGTCGTAATATAAAATTTTAAGTTATTCTTCAAAACAGAACTAAATTTTAATATTTGTAGACCATTTTTATGAGATTATATCTAGTAGTGCTGTATATGATTAGTGTGATATATCATATAGAAGTATGTAATTACAAAAGCATATTAATAGGTTTGAAAAGTCTTAACACTTTATTTCTTATGGTCAAAGTTCAAAGAGGGGAAAAGTGAGAGTATCCATTTTGGGAAAAGGCATTAGCTTTCTTTAAAACTTTACAGCTTTTCTAATCTCTTGGGTTATGGGATGACCATAAATGAGAATGCCCATTAATTATGTTTATAAATTAGATTCAAACACGCACATCGACGGCACACGTATGCTCACACGTATCGTGTGGGTGTATACAATCTATATGGATTCATTTCAGTGTAGGACCAGTGACCACAGGACCACAATAGCCATTTAGCACCAAGAATTTAGGCTTTGTTATATAGTTAGTGTATGAGTTTTAGTGTTGATAGTTAAATCCATAAATTGGTGTTGGATGTTAGATGATATTTTCAAATGTAAAATTTAGATCCAACATCTTGAAACTACAAATTAGGTTGTTTATGATATTCAATCGCAAAATAGCAATTTACAAACTATTATCCCCTTAAATTTGAATTACCTTATTTTGTGCTAGTTGATTTCGTATCCGGTCCTTTTTTTGTCAAATAAACCAAAATATATATTGTTCCAACCATTTTCTAAACTTTGACCCCATAATACCAGGTGGATTGTCAGAGATAAGAAAGGGATAATAGTTTTGTAGATACCGATCACTTCATATGTTTCACTTTCTACTATAATCTAGATTTTCTATCGAAGGTGACGACGTGCATGGGCCAAGAATCATGTTAATATTACGAAGATGAGAGCAATAATTGAGATTTTCTTATCGGGCTCTTAAATAAATTAGATAGGCCCGGCCCAGATTGTTTTGAATAAAATAATTGAGATTTTTTTTTTAATTCATGAGTCCGCAAAGTGTATAGATCGTGTGAATTGCGAAGAAGCGAATAATGAAAGCAAATGGGAATGATCCGTTTTTCTCTCTTTTAATACTCGGTCAACGAACCAACCGGTGACAAACACGCGTCACTTTCTCATTAGTTTTCTTGCCGATTCCTCGAACCGCTATTTAAATGCTTATTAACTCCCAAACAACAAAAACAGAGACCTTTTCCCGCTATTCGAGAGAGAAGAAAGAAAGTTTCGAAGATCGCAAATTGAGATAAATAATGGCGATGGAAGTAGCCACTCCGATTCATGCGCCGGTGACTTCTCCGGCGAGCAACATCCTCTTGTCAGCAACAACCGTCGTGGAAACTCAGAAGAAGAACAGGATTCAAGTTTCTAACACCAAGAAACCCTTGTTTTTCTACGTTAATCTCGCCAAGGTTCAGCATAATAATTGTTAATCATCATTAGTCAATCGTTTAAAATCAACTGCAATTGTAGATTGATTATGATTTCAATTTATCTGATGCAGAGGTATATTCAACAGCACAACGAGGTCGAGCTCTCTGCACTTGGAATGGGTAGATTTATTTTCACAGTCATTCAATTTCAACTCTTTTTTTTTTATATATATGTGTGTTTAAAATACTTTAGATAAATAGAAGTTGATTAAATGTGTAATTGCAGCGATCACAACAGTGGTTACGATCTCAGAAATCTTGAAGAACAATGGACTTGCAACCGAGAAGAGTAAATGTTCTTTATCGTCATTGACATTGTTTCCTTCTTTTCTTTCTCTCTTTTTTTTCCTGAAAATTTTATTTGTGTGAAACAAACAAACAAGCAGAAGTTCTGACATCGACAGTGGGAATGAAAGACGAGAACAAAGGGAGAATAGTTCAGAAGGCCAAGGCGAGTTCTTCTTTTTTTGAAACTGTTCAAAATGCTAACCTAAGATCTTATTTTTGTATTTTCGATTTTCTCATTTTGCATTTGACATGTACAGATTGAGATTGTATTGGGGAAATCAGATAAATTTGATTCTCTGATTACTCCGGTGACCAACGATATTGCGCCGGAGGATGAGGAGGCTAAAACGGAGGAAAAACCAACTCTACAAGCAAAAACCGATGCTGAAGGCAAGGAATAACCAGAGAGTAAATCTCTCCCTTAAAAGGAAAACATATAAATATATATATATATATATATATATATATATATATATATATATATGAACCACACAACGAGCAAACTCTACTGTGCGACACATAAGACAGAATGTTTAATTACTGACTATAAAAATAGTGGAATGGAATTATGGAAAGACAATGAAATGTTGTTGTGTTTGATTATTCTTTTTTTTTTTTGGTTCTCTCCTTGTTGGACAATATGACAATGTTTACAAATTTTCATCACGAGAATTTTGAGCAAGGCATAGGTGATAGAAGCCCAAGATCAATCATCCAAGGGCCCAATTTTAGTCGTTGAATCTATTACTTTTTTTTTTGTTTGGGGCAACAGTCGTTGAATCTATTACTAATAAACAAAATATCCTCGTGGGCACAAAATCTAGTTATTATAAACGTTTGTCGAGGACAAGAGCGCATTCTTGTGATATAACATGGTCTTGTTAAATTCTTAATGTAAGCTTCATCAAGATCCAAAATTCCTGAGTTTTCTAAATCAGATATATAAGTTTAACTAGACTGTATATATAACATGTACCTTACTTCACATGGTTCGATTCTAAAGGATTGTTGTAGAACCATATGCAGTATCTATTTAGATTTGGTATCTTCCCCATGGTCTGTCCATTTGGCGATCAGATGACGTTTGTTTGCGTGTAGCTGGATTCGACGACAAAAATACATGATCGATCAAATAATTTCCATCACCGTTTCTTTATATTAATCAATTTAATTAGCAGATAAATCACTACAAAAACGAAACAAACATTTGTAACGACATATAATCAGTAGTCGTTGCTGACGATAGTAACAGTTATTTACAGACGAACAAGGTCTATCCTCATTTGTTAAGGAATTAGTTCAGTGGGTAGTAGCAACATGTAGCATATTGCTGCTGATTATGTTTGGTTTACGTATTTTGTCCAATGTTTAATTTCAGCTGTAGAGCTCTTTGTTTCAACATGTATCATACGTGATTTAACATGATACCAACACAAACAGTGACACTAACATAAACCACTAGGTTACAGTCTTAGTCCTTTGTCTTTAACTATGCGTTATATGTGGTCAAGAAACTAAAAATATATTCATATTTATAAAAAAAATTCAACTTGTAAAATTTCATCTTAGAGAATCTAACAAATGCAGTTCTACAAGTAGTTTATTAGGAAACCTTGTATGGAAAATGGGTTTTAAGTCTCCGTATTGAGAAAATGATTTAAATGTTCTTATTGATTAGTAAGTATTAATGTATTATTGATCTCATAGTAATTTGAAAAAATGAAAGGAAAAAAAACGGCACGAAGTTAGAAGGGGGAACAGATGGATAGAGTGATGGGTCATTTAACGTCTTTGAATTTCATTAAAATGGAAATGAAGATGTGACGTTACATTGGAAGAGGGAAAAAAGCTTCACCCAAACTAACATGGCATGTGAAATTATGTCCTTCTCTCTTCTTTTTCTTTTTTAATCCTTCTTTTTCACCGAATTCATTCACATGCTCCCTATGATCAAGATAAGCGTTATCTAATCATTCTCAATCATTCTTATGAACAAATAGACATGATGATCAACATGCTGAATATATATATATATATGTATGTATATATATGTATATATACTGTATATATATCTTTAACGATCTAATAGCTGAATAGTATCTTCACAAAAGATCGATTTTAAACTGTTAGCAACTTCATGATAAGAATAAATGATTTGATCTAATGATAGAAAAAGTTTATTAATTAATTTCATATCAAGAACGATAAAATAAAATCTGAACTATATGTTCATAAAATATATATTAGATCGATTTATTAAGAGAAAGATCGATGGATATAAATTGTTCATAACTTCATGATAACATATATAGATTTTATTAAATGATACAAACAGTTATTAACTTTCACATTAAGAACTAGTACAAAATAAAATTTAAAAGTATTAGATCGAGTAGAAATAGATTTGATATCATTAATGTCGACAATGATTACCAAACATTGATTAGAAATTTTATCATAGCTATTCGAAATGGAGTGGCTGAAGAAAGTGATGAGACAAATAAAAAATTTAACAGCCAAGGGGAAAAAATGTAGAGGTGTGAAAGAGGAGAGGAATGGGTTGAAAAGTAGGGTATGTTTCCTTGTAGAGGTCCTAACGTTATTTTGATTTCACTCGCTAATCATTAATGCCTTCATACCCACCCACATGTTCCCTCTTCATGTAATTCCAATCAATTTGGTTGGACAAAACACAAACACAAACACAAAGCAATATCAATGGTAACTACTATTCTTAAATCATTGTTTCTTAAGACTCATTCACTTTCTTTTCTCTTTTATCATTACTATTACCAATATTGCTTTTTCCTAACCTTCACATCATGTCTAGGCAAGCATGGTTCAAGTTCCATATTTGTATTTTTGAAGTTATCGACCTCAGTTTTTACTCGCCACAAGCACCAACAAAATTTCGAAATATTGTGTCGATATTGAAAAGTTAAAACACTTTACTAGTAAATCCAGAATAACATGCATTACTATTTGGGAGGTCAACGACTAACATGCTTATTTTATGAAAATTGTACTACAATGAAATAAATACATATATGGGGGGTATGCTTTAGACAAAAGAGGGGTGAAAATGAGAGCGAGGGTCTTCCTAACCAGCCATCGTTGATTCATTTGTATAGGACTTTTTTTTTTTTTTTTACATTAAAACCCATTTCATTAAGTTACCAAAAAACACTTCCCTCTAAGGAGAGCCAGGCAGGAGCCAAGGGACTTACATGGGAAAAAACAAAACCCTTGTGTTCTAGCCTTCTTTGCGAGGAAGTCGATCTGCACGGCCTGTTATAAACCTCCTTTTAGGACATTTTCAACTTCTTTCATTTTGCGACCAAAAGACACTTGCGAATATATATGTATCCAATTGAAAATCACTTCTAAACAAAGTGGTTTCATGGTGTCATATTTTAGAACCATTCAAAATTTCAGTGAATAAATTAATTATAGCTACACTCAATTTGGAAAGATTAGTCAGATAAAATTTGGATCATCTATTTTTTATGTTATCGAGAAATTGTAAAAAATAACAGTAAAAGAAATATAAAATTCAAAGAGAAAATTGATAATGGTGTACCTAAAATATATAGTAAGAAAATCCTAATGAAAGAATAAATAATTTTATATTGCATATTGAAATTTTAATCAATATTCTATTTAAAAGTACGTGTGGTCGATTATATCATATAATATTAGTATTATAAAGAAATATATATATATATATATATATATATATATTTCACAATAACGTTTATTTTGTAGTCCAAAGACATCGCATGCAAGAATTTGAAGTTGGGAGTAGTGCCATTGGATAAGTTTCGTTTATAATTCTTTTATATTGTTATTTTGTTATATTTCTTAGGAATCTTATTCTAAACATCAACTTTAAAAGAGGAGTCTTGTCGCTAAAAAAACAAGGAAAAAGAGGAGTCTTGTCAACCATCTTATTGCAAATTTTGAGAGATGGATTGGACATGACTTTCAGAGATCATGTGAGCTTTTGGGACCCAATTCCATAATTATTGACTCTCCTCCATTTCCCACATTGATAAAATTTCTTGTATTTCAAAACTTTTAACAAATAGCACTCCGATTCTTTCTGTCACAGGAATTCGAATATCGTGACAGAGTCACCAAGTTTTCTTTATTTTGTCATAAACGGTGACACCGGTCAAACACTATATATTAGTTGGCACATCCGAAGAATTTGAGTTTGATTGATAATGGTTAAGTTTTATGGTTTTTTAACCTTAAACTAATTAATAGAACAATTAGATATGGTAAGAGATACGGATAAATGAAAATCCTTTTAATCAAAGTTGAATTATAATATCCTTTTAAGTATTCAACTAGGTTGTAATAAGCTAGCGTTCATTCGTTTGCATATTTTTCCAAAGCGTTTATGGAGTATGAGGCCCCAGACTTATAAATAACAAGTGACGTCAAAAAACAACTAGCAGTTATACGGTGTTTCTGTTTCGTATTGTGCATCAAATATATATCTAAAGTTAGCTTCTCATACCTCCACATTCCTTATATTTTTTTCCTATTTTTTTCCTTCTAAAAGTTAGCTTCTAGAACTATAGTTAAAAATAGCTTACCAGTTTCGAATATTTTTTTTATAAAAAATGTTTGGTTACGAATACTAATGTTATAAATTCTTTAAAGAACTGAGAGCTTCTCTTATATACAGTAATTCGTCATGTTTTTGTAATCAAACTAAAAGTTTGTCAACCATATATGCTTAAAGTAGAAATTGTTGGTAGGTGGAAACCCAAATACTACTACTTTTTTTCATTAAAATTATTCGAGATAATATAGTATTCAACATAGAGCATGTTTGCATATTTTCCTTGTCAGATGTAGAATCTAACATTTGGTGAAGAGATATAAAATACTATAATACATTTATTTACTATAATACATTTCTATATGAAAATAAATAAAATTTAGGTGGAATTGTTTTTGTTTTTATTAGAAAGTGAAACCCAATAGTACTGTCACTTGCCATTAAGCATTTCTCATTAGTTATTTATAAACCGACAATTAACAAACTTGCCAAATTTTAGGCGAGAAAAGACATAAAATATACGTGGACATCACATGTTTGACACATCGGAGGTATGTTGTTATGGTCGTTTGCATGTAAAATGTGTCTTTCTCATTTATTTTCCAAGCTCGCTTTAAAGTTTTTTTTTTCTTGTTCAAAGCTCGCTTTAGAGTTTAAACTATTATAATAATCTAAGGATATCATTTACTTTTGATAGAAAGGTTTATTCAACCATCGTCCTCTGGTGCTATATGGCAGAAGAAATCTATTTTTATTGAGTAAAATATATTCGATACAACACATTTTTGGTATAAATTATGTTAAATATTTTTCACTATGTAATGTATTATGAAAAGGTGTTGAAGAAACCAGTTTCAGACATCTCTTACTCTTTTCAGAAACAAAAAAGAAACACATCAGAATTCAGAATCATTATTTTTTAAAATAGCGTACAGGAGAAAAAAAAGTATGATTTCTTTTTAAAAATAGAGAGAGTAGAAAATAAGAGCGCGTGAAGGAAGAGCGCGCGAGGGAGATAGCGAACCAGCTCGAATCTCAAAATGACGTCATAAATCTGCATAACTGACAGGAAGTGTTATTTGGATAGAAGCGGTCGTCTTAAAAAAAAAAAAAGAGACGCACAAATTCTTCTTCAACGTGATTCAAACTTACACATACAACATTTCATTTATTGTTAGTGAGAAATTTTCGTAATTTATGTACCTAACCACAAAACATCCCAGCTCATTTTCTACAAGTCTCATTTTTTATATTTATATGTACTCGTCTCTTGTTGAATAATCTCCCAATATCTTTGTTATTTATTGTTCAAGTAAAGCACAAAAAAAAAAGTAAAGCAAAATAAGTTGCAACACTTTTTTCATGGGAGAAGATTCCACATCAACCTCAAATTACTTTCTAAAAATTATAGATGTTAGTTGGCTAAAAAAAAACTTATAGCGGTTATGTAAAATTCAAGGGTGGCTTTAGAAATAATGCCTTGAAGAAAATCAAAATTTGAGATTAGCCTGACATGATTTGATGAGCCACATGAATACTATAAACTAAATATATTAATTGTTTTTAAGATGATCGAGAAATCTATAATATTAGAATGGTTGAGTTGCATGATATTTTAATAGTTGGTTTTAGATATTGTACCCAAATAAATCGATCATTTGTTAGCGTTTTGAAATCAGATCATAATCTTCATAATTTCAATTCACAGTAAACAACTTTTTGTTTGGCCTCATGTGAAAAGATGAACAATGTCGTTAACTTTGTTATTACTGTTTTTGGTTTGATTTTAGTATATAGCAGCGTGTATATACTATTGCTTTAGTTACTGTGTCGTAGGCTATATAAATCGGGAAAATAAAACACGTCATTTATCCTTGAAGATTAATTAGCAGCATCTATTCATAATAATATAGTTTTGGCTTTTGGGTACCAATATTTAAACAAACAAACCTTAAAAGTAGAGCCTCCGTGGTTCATATATGCAGAAGGAATATCTCGGATCCATTGTTGGTATCAACGAATAAGGTGTTAATTTATAATTAATTACATCTACTAGAGGGCTTAACGTGGAATTAGTATAACCACGTAAAGTTAATATAGTTGTTAAATCTTTCCTTTTAAAATTACCGACCATCGAAACGTACTTCAAGAACTCGAACAAAAAATAATTCGAGGGACTTAATAATTCTTTTACCAAAGCATATAAATAAACTAGAGAGATACTTTTGTGGTCAAGCGTCATCAATATTAAACATTACAAAGTTTCAAATCAAGGGCAACTGGTATCGGCAGTGTTTTGGTGGTCAAGAGAACTCGTGTGAATGGTCGAGACAAGTGCTCAAGTTGTTTCTTCATTTATGAACGTCTTCAAGTTTCTTCAAAAGTAGTTTGAACTTCAACTAAATTGTTTCAGTTACAAAATTGAATAAACCCATTTTTATTTAGCAGTTATCTGTAAAATTTAAATAGAATAGATTTGACTATCATAAAAAATAGTAGCTTTTAAACCCTTTAGCTAAAAAAGGTAAATTTACAAAAAATAATTTACATACGCATTCATCTCATAGCAATTAAAGAAAAAAATTCATAAGACTTGTTTTTTTTTTAAATCTCTTAGCATATCATTAATTTATATTAACGATTACACTAACAATAAAAGTATGATATCGTAAGGAAACTAGAAGATATATATAACTAATATTTTTGGCATTGAAAAGTTAAAATATTGCCAAAATATATTTTAATATGCCTTAATGCCAAAAATAAAAACCGTATTTCGAAAAGATTTCAATATTATATTGCATAGACATGCAAAAAAAAAAACCGTATGAAAATAAATTTACGAAAGAGTAAATAAGATAAGAAATTCTACGAGAATATAAGAAATTCGCTATTTTGGGTTCAAACTTCAAAGTAATAAATAATCCAATGATACATATACATAAGCATGTAAAGATCTCACGTCTCTATAATAAGCATGACTCGTCACGTGACCTCCTCTTCTTCGCAGGGACAGAGATAGGATGAGACAGAAAGAAAACAACAAAACCAAACCCCAAAACCCAAGAAAAGAGAAAAAGACTCTCTCTCTATCTCTCTATCTCTCTATCTCTATTTAAGAGACTTCACTGTCTCTCTCAGTCTTTTAACGCAAAACAACTTTTTGTGGAGGAGAGAAAGCGAGATAACACACACACAGAGATACACATCTTCAATAGTTAAGAGTTTTCTATATACAGAAGAAGCGAGAGAGAGAAGTGAGACAGATACAAAAGTTAATATCTCCCCCTCTCTCTCTCTCTTGGTGACTTCTCTTTTCCTTTGGGTCTAGTGGTGGGGGTTCTCTCTTTCTGTAACACATATATATAAATAAAAATAAATAAGAATAATCAGGTTTTATATAAAATTGCAAAAGAAATGCAGCAGCACCTGATGCAGATGCAGCCCATGATGGCTGGTTACTACCCCAGCAATGTCACCTCTGATCATATCCAGCAGGTTTTCTTCTTCTTCTTCTTCTTCTTCTTCTACTTCTTCTTCTTCTATTATATTATCTCTTTTTCATTATATGTTTCTTTGAATTTTAAAAATAACAAGAGTGTAAAAACTCGCTTGTAGTTACCCGAGAGACCCTTTTCTTTTCCTCTCACAACATATTTAAATGAGATTTTGATTATTGGGTTCTTTATGTTCTTGTTTCCATCTATTATTCATAGATAAATTCGTTTTAGCATATCTGTGTATTAGTGTCTGATAAACTGGTTGGTAGAGGTTTGGTCTTTTGTATTGGATTCTTGTCCAGAAGATTTAGTGTATCATTTGACATCTTTTTTTTTTCTTTTGGGGCCCGTTTCGACAGAAATCCTTTTTATAAACCGGACAAGCTTGAGATATACTCACTAAATTTAAGATTTATGAGGTCTTTCTGCGAAAGAATATGTCCTTGAAACCGTTAAAGATATTCTCTCTAATGAAAACCAATTTTAGGGTCCAGCTGTTTTGAGTTCTTGAGACATGTAATGAAAAATAATGTGTCAAAACAGACAAATCTTGGGAACTGAAGGTTGTTCACGTTTCTCGCTTCTCTCTTTGTCTTGGTTTTCGGGTTCTCTGGAAGTTTCATTGATGGCAAAAACCACAAAGCCATTTATGTGAAATGTGGTGGTCCTGTTTAGATTGTTATCATTAGATCTATGTGTATTTGCAGTCCAAGTGTTTCTTTTTTTGCTTACATGACCAGATATACTTTGTGGTCCGAAACGACATCTGGTCCTAACCTCACTTTTGTGGTCCTTCAAAATCTTTTCGAAAGAAAATCTTTCATACACTTTTGTGATGTTTCAACGTTTTTGTCTTTTGATAAGTCGGAATCTAATTTACTGGGGTCTCCTCCAGTTCTCTCTGTCTTCATTCCAATAAAAAAAGATCAGATTTTATAACAGATTTTTTTATTTACCATTACTGATTTATGAAGATGATGATATTATTAATCTGTAGTACTTGGACGAGAACAAATCGTTGATTCTGAAGATAGTTGAGTCTCAAAATTCAGGAAAGCTCAGCGAGTGTGCCGAGTAAGAGCAAACATATCTTCTTGATTCACTTGTGTTCCGTTAAATGATAGGAAATGATCAAAATGGTAAAAATCTAAATGTTACAGGAACCAGGCAAGGCTTCAACGAAACCTAATGTACTTGGCTGCAATTGCTGATTCTCAGCCTCAACCTCCAAGTGTGCACAGCCAGGTAAATAGTTAAATCAGAAAAAGTATTCAAATTTTTGTTGTATGAAATGGACAAACTCATTGGTATTGTTGGCAGTATGGATCTGCTGGTGGTGGGCTGATTCAAGGAGAAGGAGGGTCACACTATTTGCAGCAGCAACAAGCAACTCAACAACAGCAGATGACTCAGCAGTCTCTAATGGCGGCTCGATCCTCAATGTTGTATGCTCAGCAGCAGCAACAACAGCCTTATGCGACGCTTCAGCATCAGCAACTTCACCATAGCCAGCTGGGGATGAGCTCGAGCAGCGGAGGAGGAAGCAGCGGACTCCATATCCTTCAGGGAGAAGCTGCTGGTGGGTTTCATGAATTTGGCCGTGGGAAGCCGGAAATGGGGAGTGGTGAAGGCAGAGGAGGAAGCTCAGGGGATGGTGGAGAAACCCTTTACTTGAAGTCATCAGATGATGGGAATTGAAAGAGTGTGGCACAAGGAATCTGAATGATGAAGCAGCAGCAGATGAAGTATTAGTAATAGTAGGAGTCTGAAGTTAGTGTATTTTGGTTTAGTTGCTTGTTGAAGAAGCAAAGAACTCTTATTTACTTTTTTGTGTTTTTTATTTTCTCTATGTTTGTTCCCTAAAAAAAGTGAACTCTTTCGTGGTAGTGTACCATGTAAATCTGCTCGCTCCAAGTTGTGTCGTAATCTTAGTATGTTATTTCTCAAAAAAAAAAAAAAAAAAAAACCTTAGTCAAGTCTTTTGCTTTAAAGAGGAGTTATGGAGATCACTAGTTGCTTACCTGATTGGAATTAGATATTGGTTCGGTTATTGGGTTGGAGTTAAACCAATTTTAACCAGAGTCCTTGTTGACTAAATCTCTGATTTAGAAAAATGAGGGATGCAAAATTTGTTTTATATATCATGTAATCTCAATAGAAATCTGAATTCAAAAATGATTAAGAGAAAATAACGACAGTTAAATCAGACTCATTGTTCTAATAATTAAGATCATCAGAATCAATCTCACAGTGGATTTTTAGATGATTGTCCATAAACATAAGTAAAGGGACGATGTTGCTTTACGAGATCTGACTCATGTGCTTAGATAAGTCGATGATAAGATTTCCGGCAGATCCATACCATCGCTGCTTGCTCATCAGTCATCACAGGCTTCTCAGCAATTTCTAAGGCTCAGAAATCATGTCCCAAGAAACAAAAACCATTTCGCAAATCGATCACAAAATGTATGCGACTTCTACTGTATGTTCAAATTATCAAATATATAAATATAGACTAAAAAGTCAACCAGTTTTAATCAATTATTATGCAGTCACATTACAGTTTTCTTTAATATTTTTGATAAATAATATTTCCTTTGTGTGCAATTAATTATGCACTTAATATGTTTTTTTTTAATTGCAAGAGAAGTCAAGCCGCCAATTTTTCCTTTTTCTTTTTACAAAAGGTACATTTTATCCCATTTGTTTTGTTCAAAATGATATAACACTCGTGGTGGAAACTACGTAAATGCGTTTTTGAATCTGAATTTTTTTTGGTCGACGAATACTATGTAAAACAAAATTTATGTTAATCGATAAACACACGAGATAAGTGAATAAACTTACTTACCATTTTACCGTCTCTCGTTTTTGTAAAGGAGTGTAATTTGGCTATTTACTGCAAAATATGATATTAAAGATCATAAATTCTCCGATTAAAATTTTAAAATAGCATCGCCGACAAAAAAAAAAGTTTCTAAAATAGCATCACATTTAGAACTTTGGAAAATATACAAATTTGAGTTCAAGTTCTAATTAAAAATACAACAAAGCTATCACAAATTAAATGCTTACTCTTCAAGAGCCTCAGCGATCATCGAAATGAATGCAGAAAACTTGCCTCCCTCTTCTTCATCCCCACCATCATCTCCTTCGTCTTCCTCCTCCTCCTCATCTCCTTCTTCCGCCTCTGCTTCTTCTCCTTCTTCTTCTTTTCCACCGCCTCCGTGGTGGCCTTTATGCTTCATCTTATTGAGGGTGGCTCCGAGACCAACCATTGCTGCAGCGATCTTCTCTCTTTTTGATCCTTCTTTCTTCTTGTCTTCCTCTTTCTCATCCTTTGAGTGATGGTGGAGGTGGAATATGCTTCTATGCTTATGGGATTTTTCCTTCTCTTTTTCCGGCGACGACTCTCGGATAGCTCGTTCGACGTAATTAGCAGCCTCCACGGTTTCATGTAATTGTTTCTCCATTCTCCTCCTTCTCTTTCTCTCTTTGTTGTAAGACCTCTAAAATCCGGAATTGAAAAAATGCGATTAAAAGACTTTTACAAGCGATTATATACTGAGACTTTGAAAATTGATTTTGAAAACAAAAACGTGAAGGTTCTTTCTTTCTCCGAAATCGTGCTTTGAGGATTTTTTTTTGTGTGTTTAATATGCGCATACTTATAAGCCAGTGATACTACAGCACTTGCATATACAATATGCTGCCAACCATTCTACTCGACAATTTTGGCACCAACGCTTTGACTTTCATCCAACCTTGACCGAGCAAAATAGATTAAAACATTAATTAGTGCTTGTTGGTTTAAACATGAATTGAGTTAGTCTTTAGTACAGATGGTGTTTTAGTTTTTCATTTTGCGACCACTCTTCAACTCAATGGGCGGCAGCGAAAATTGAAAGGCTCATAGCACAAATAAAAAAAAAGTTACCAAAATGGCTTGGTTCCTTTTTTTTTTAGTTCGAGAATTTTTGGGAGAGATAGTGTTCGTTTTACCAATATATTATCTACGTTTGGTTTAGAATCCAAATAAACTATAAACCTTATATCTGAAATGTTTAGTTAAAAAAAAAAAACGAATTTTAAAGTTTCCAAAAAAGAGTCAAATCTGCCACCTCTAGCTAGTGCTAGAATATTGACTTAATTCGACCCAAGTTAACGATATTTTCTTACAAGAAGTGGCCCCAAAAATGTTTACCGCATGTGAAACTCTTCTTGTTTGGACTCCATGTCTCCATCTCTGCCTTTGACATTGCTCCCCATCCAAAGACCCAGATTAAAATGAAAAATGAGACTTGGTCAAGCAAACATAATTATTGAATTAACATTAAATATAATAATGATGACCTTCATCCACTAGGACTTGGATATATATGTTTGGTAGTGATAATTAATACTTGTTGGTGAGTGATTGATAGTAAATGACTTTTTATTTTGTTGAACAACAGTGATAGTAAATGACTGGTCGTTTACTGGATTGCGCGCTCATATATAACTCACAAGATTATGTCGTAATCACAGCATTGCTCTTCACCTTCCATCGCATACTATATGCATTAGCAACGAACAGCTTTAGTAAGAAGTTCTAAAGACCAGTAAGAGTTACATATGCCTTAGTTGTTCATATTGTCTTGGTTAAGACATTAACAAGAGAATTGAATAATGACTATATCCGTTATAATCTTCTGAAAATTCAAACCATGTATAACATTTTTTTGCTTTAAGTAGATTATGTTATATGGTAAATATAATTGATATATTAAATCGTTTACATTTTATACTAAATATGATTTACATCTTTGTTTACATGCTTTTGCAAATACATTATAAACCATATTTGGTGAAACCAACAAGATTCTTTAAGATTAGAATCCAATCTAAACGTCCAAAAAACCGTATATAGGTGGTACACATTAACCATCAGAGGACTGGTTACTTTTTTTTTTTTTTTTTTGTCAACAGAGGACTGGTTACTTATCACCACCTAAACACAAACGTGACCTCCGCATAATCATTGTTTATTGTGACCGAAACATGAAACTCAATCCAAATCTAAACCGAAGTGAAGCGAACCAAACCTATCAGAAAAACCAATGATGTCCATCCATCCTATCCGTAGGCGGTCTACTCGAAATTGCAAAACATAATTAAATGAGAATGAACAAGAAAAATAAAAAGAAGAAGGATATGATAATATATCATATATCCGCTTAATATATATCATATATCCGGTTAATAAAAAAAATTAACCCGAAAACAAAAGAAATCACACTCAGAGGCAGAAGTCAAGATAGTGAAGTCAAAAAGATTGATCCAACGGCTGAGAACAGATCAAAATCCCAGACGACGACAACACGATCATCCTTTTCTTTTATAGAAAAGAAAAAAGAAATCGGTAAAGCATAAAAACCCTAAAAGAAAAGAAAAAGAAAAATTAAGGAAGGAAAAAAAAAAACAATTTTATTTTCTCTCTATCATCTAAAAAGGAATGGAACCCAACGAAAGGCACCACCACCAAGAGCAGCAGCATCTCACTTCTCCTTACTACCATCCTTTCCATCACCACCACCACCACAATCCCACCACCGTCTCCGCCGCACCTTCAACCACCTCCGCCGGAAACTCGATTCCATCCTCCAACAATGGTAATTTGCCAAACGATGGGTCTTCCTCTCTCGCGGTTTACCCTCACTCCGTGCCGTCTTCGGCTGTCACGGTTCCGATTGATCCAGTCAAGAGAAAGAGAGGTCGTCCCAGGAAGTACGAGACGCCTGCGCAAGCTTTAGCTGCTAAGAAATTGGCTTCTTCTGCTAGCAATTCCTCCGCCAGAGAAAGGAGAGAGCAAGCCGCCGCCGCTGCTGCCGCCGGCGTTTCGCCTTTGCCTAAATCCGGGTCCAGAAAATCCCTCTTGGGCTCTTTCGGTGCGTAATACAAAAACCCTTTTTGCTTTATCATCGAATTGTTAGAAATTTTGATGCAAAGTTTTGATTTTTCTTGTGAAAGTATGATCTAGAATCGTAAATTCTTCGACTTCTATGTGACTTATGCCGGTATTGCTGCTAGTTTATCGAAATCCTTTTTAGTCATTGATTTCTAGTTTCGATTACAGTTCTTTTAGCTCCTAACTTCCTTTCTAGGGATGATCTGCAAAGTAAATATTTCCAGCTTTGGTATGCAACTCTTCGTCTTTGTATATGTAGCTCTCATACCCTGAGTTTTCATAGACACTCTCTGTGCTTCCAAATCTGTTATATCTTGGAGCAAAATCCTTGTTTTGAAGACGCATTGAAGAATGGCTAGATTCTTGTTTCTCAGCTGCATCATTTTGCTTGAAATTGTCTCTCTGATTTGTTTGCATTGAAACTTGGGAGCAGTACCATTCATCTAAATCTTGCGATTTCAATGATCTGCTCTTTGTTGAATTATTTGTTTTAACATGGCTGCTGCGTCCATGTTAAAAATTCAAATCAGTTTCTAAGATCACTTGATTACCAATTTACCTTCTAGTGTGTATGGTACTGCTCTTGCCGTTGTCATTTTTTGAGCTTCACATAAGTTTTTTTCTTGTTGCAGGAAAAACGGGGCAAAGTTTTACTCCACACATTGTTAATATAACTCCTGGTGAGGTGAGACTTTTTCTGTGAACTACTTTAAAGGCCTTTCTTTTGAGAGACTATGATTTGGTTAAAACTGCAAAATCTATTGGTTTAAACGCAATCTAGCATCAGTTGAAATCTGGTTTGCTATAGAGCTCGTTCATTAAGTGTTGTGCTCTTTCGCTGATGCTAATACCAATTGGGTTGATTTAGCTCTCTTTTCATGTGCTTTGTGGATTGATTTGATAGGATGTGGCCCAGAAAATTATCCTATTCGCTGAGCAAAGCAAGCATGAGTTATGCATTCTCTCTGCATCTGGCGCCATCTCTAACGCATCCTTGTCTCACCTCGCATCAGGAACCAGTGTATCTTATGAGGTGATTCTTTTTTGCTATATATTTCCCCTAAACTAATTCTTGAACTGGCTTCGTAAAAAAGACTTTGGAAAAGGGTTATATGGTATACTCTGAAAGAAATTACGCCAACATTTCTTCTTATCTTATTCTGTGAGCTGATGATGAATTAATTATCTGTTCAGTGTATTCTTAGAGCCTATGAAATTGGTTTCTTTTGGGAACTGTTTTAATTTGATGACCCTTGTGTCAAGTACAATATGCGTTTGAGCAATAAATATCTGTTCTGTTACAATCAAACTTCCATTAAAAGAATTTTATGTACTTCTGACATACATGCATGAGAGTTGCATATGATCATCAACTTGCTTCTGAATTATAAACTTTTTATTCAGGGTCAGTACGAAATCCTCTCACTCAGTGGATCTTATATTCGGGGAGAGCATGGTGGTAAAACTGGTGGCCTTAGCGTTTGTTTATCTAGTGCAAATGGTCAGATCTTCGGTGGAGGAGTTGGCGGACTCCTAAAGGCTGCTGGTCCTGTTCAGGTACCTTTCCTCATGCCTTACAGTATCATTCAGGTTCAAAACATTCGCCTGTGAATAGAAAAGTTTGTCCCGTCGCTTTCTCCTAAACTAACACCACAAACTTGTCTTGAATGTAGAAATAAGGATTCTTTAAAAATTTGCTAAGGTTGATAAGATAGTGTCTGGTTTTGGCTTTGGTTTTCCCCTACAGGTGATTCTGGGTACATTTCAGCTAGAGAAAAAGAAGGATGGAAGAAATGGTGTGAAAGGAGATGATGCTTCAGGAAGTGGAAACTTGTTGCCTTCTCCTTCTGGCACAGAATCTTTGCATGGCTTCCATTCTGGTATGGAATCTTCGGGAAGAAATCCAAACGATGAGCATCATCATACTCTGACTAGTAGTGCATTGGGTGGTGGAGCTCATTTCATGATGCAACCACCTCAGGGTATGCACATGACACATGCCCGGCCTTCTGAATGGGGCGGTGCTGGTTATGATTTTTCAGGTAAAAACAAACCTAAACCAATTCTTTCTTTTCATTTTGTATGTTTGGTTTTATGTCAATACATGGCTTGCTAAGACTGTCATTTTTGTTTCTGGTTTGGACTAATATGGTGGCCTTATGGATGTTATGGTGTGCAGGACTGAGAGGAAATGGGTCATCAGAAAATGGAGATTACGAGTAAATGCAGAGCCAGGTTTGGGTAGAAGCCCATGAGGCAAATTTAAAAAGTTGTTAGGGGCCAATTTGTGAAAAGATGTGTTATTACAGATGGTTTAGGTTGTGGAGATTCCTTGAATGGATCAAAAGTTCAGTTTCTGTTTTTTCTTTTTATTTACGACACATTTTCTCTATTTTTTTTTTTTTGAGAGCCTTTGAAGTTTCGTTTTGTATTTTTGACACTTTTTTTTAATAAACATTTTTTACATAAATAATTGAAAGATCAAATATCAGATTATTGATAACAAGATTATATAAGTCACAATCATTGACTCACATTTCTCAAACTATATAGTTCCGCTTAGTCATATCCATTTCATAATAAATGTTATTCTACACATTTTACACATATTAAGAAATTAATAAAATATATAAATATACCCCTAATTAATATATTTTTATAACATTTAATTACAAAAACTATTATCTTTAAATGAGGGATAAAACAAGAAATAAAAGTAAAAAGTTACATTGAAAATGCAGAATGACACTCATTTTAAAAAAAAAAATGAAATCTAAAACGATATTTATTACGAAACGGAAGAAGTAATAAATTATATTGTAAGAAATATTATATATTCTTTACCCAAAATATACTTTTAGGAATGTTTTTGCCTTTCTCTTGTGAGAAATTATATGAAATTCGAATTTGATAAGTTAATTAGGGGAGGGGTATATGTATGTTTTCACTGTCATGAAAAGCACTATAGGCTGATGAAAAAAGCACTATAGAATGTCGTCTAGGTGTTATTCGCCCATAATTTGTATGTGTATATGATGTTAAGCAAAATTGTGAATGTAAACTTATAATAGTTTATCAATTGTTTATAATAATAGTTCAATTGTCATTTTTTAGTGAGAAAATTGATTGAAAATAAAGAAAATAAGTCAGATAAAGGAAGAAAAGGAAATCCCCAAATTGTAAGAGCCCAAAAAACCCAGAGAGAGCAATGTCGAGAGTTCGAAAGCAGACGCAGAGAGTCTTGTATCACTCAGAAGAAGCCTAATTGAAGAGATCCGATTCCTTGGCGATTTTTCGATTCTCCGTAAGCTTTCCCGATTGTTCCTCTCGTGCCACAAGTGGTAGATCGTCGTTTGGTAGAGTAATCTGAGAAGCAAGCAGAGATGTCGAGAACCTTCTTCTAATCCATAACCTTGTGAAGGCTTTGATATGGCGTTGAAGCCGTTGAATAACATCTGGATTCGGCGTCAGCAGTGTCCTTGTGGTGATTGGAAGTGCTATATTAGAGTCGAAGGAGATGAATCAAGCTTCCAGGTAACTAAGAACGAGATCGAAACAACAACATCATCATCATCGTCACCGTATGATACTGTGTTCATGCCTTACGTTGGTCAAATTTTCAGAACCGACGACGAGGCATTTGAGTATTACAGTGCATTCGCTAGGAAGATTGGTTTCTCAATTCGGAAAGCACGCTCCACGGAGAGCCAGAATCTAGGAGTATACAGGCGAGATTTCGTTTGTTACCGTTCCGGTTTCAATCAGCCTAGAAAGAAAGCCAATGTCGAGCACCCTCGCGAGCGCAAGTCCGTGCGATGCGGATGCGACGCCAAGCTGTATCTGACTAAGGAAATCGTTGAAGGAGTGACTCAGTGGTATGTTTCACAGTTCAGCAATGTTCATAACCATGAGCTTCTTGAAGATGACCAAGTTAGGCTTCTCCCTGCATATCGGAAGATCCAGCAAGCTGATCAGGAGAGGATTCTTTTGCTTTCTAAAGCTGGATTCCCCGTGAATCGGATTGTGAAGTTGCTGGAGCTAGAGAAAGGTGTTCAGGCTGGGCAGTTGCCATTTATAGAGAAAGATGTTAGGAACTTTGTTAGGGCGTGTAAGAAGACTGTTCAAGAGAATGATGCTTTCCTTACTGAGAAACGAGAGACTGACCTGCTTGAGCTTCTGGAGTCTTGCAAAGCGTTGGCTGAGAGAGACATGGGTTTTGCTTATGACTGTACCTCTGATGAGAACCAGAAAGTTGAAAACCTTGCGTGGGCTTACGGAGATTCTGTTCAGGCCTACTCTTTATTTGGCGATGTGGTTGTTTTCGACACCACATATCGGTCCATCACTTATGGCTTGCTCCTTGGGGTATTTTTTGGCATTGACAATAATGGTAAAGCAGTTCTTTTGGGATGTGTTTTGCTGCAAGATGAGAGCTGCCGTGCTTTTACATGGGCTTTACAGGTTTGTGCATCCATTTTTTGTTCTGTATTTGTCAAGATGGGAGTACATCTATGTATTTATGCTGTGTGATCATGCTCTCCCTTTTTTTTTTTTTTTTCTTCTTATTTTGGACAGACTTTTGTTCGTTTCATGAGGGGACGACATCCTCAGACAATTTTGACGGATATAGATACAGGGCTTAAGGATGCTATTGCGAGGGAACTGCCAAACACCAACCATGTTGTATTTATGTGGCACGTTGTCTCCAAACTAGCAAGCTGGTTTTCTCAGTCTCTTGGGTCTCACTATGATGAATTTAGAGCTGGGTTTGAGATGTTGTGCCGAGCAGGGAACGTAGATGAATTTGAACAGCAGTGGGATCTCCTTGTCACTCGGTTTGGTCTTGTTCCAGATAGGCATGCGGCTTTGCTTTATTCGTGCCGAGCAACCTGGTCACCTTGTTACATCAGAGAACATTTTTTAGCTCACACTATGACCGCTGAGTTTAATCTGTCTGTAGATTCTTTCTTGAAAAGAATTGTCTCTGGACCGACTTGCATTCAAGTATTACTTGAAGAGGTTTGTGAATTTTATGGAACTTACAGTTTTAGTTAATGTCAATATCATTTCATTAGTGCATTGAGTTCATTATTCTAGAGAGCATGCAGGTCAGTGCTGCTGCAAGTCTAGCCAAGCAAATCCCGCCGCGAGTTCCTTATCCGAGCATGAAAACAAGTATGCCAATGGAAGATCATGCAAGGGGGGTTCTGACGCCGTATGCCTTTAGCGTATTACAAAACGAAATGGTTTTGTCTGTTCAGTATGCGGTCTCTGAGATGGCCAATGGTCCATACATCGTACATCACTTTAAGAAAATGGAAGGAGAATGTTGTGTGTTCTGGAATCCAGAAAATGAGGAGATCCATTGCTCATGCAAGGAATTTGAGCATTCGGGAATCTTGTGCAGGCACTCTCTTCGAGTGCTGGCCGTGAAGAACTGCTTCCATATACCGGAACAGTACTTTCTGGTTCGATGGAGACAGGAGAATCCCCTTGTCACTGAAGAGAATCAAGATGGACTAGGCATTGGCGATGACTGTGCTCAAACGTTTCATTCGCTCACAGAAACTCTCCTAGCAGAGTCTATGATCACAAAGGATCGGCTTGATTACACTAACCAAGAACTTTCTGCGCTTATCGATCGTGTAAGAAATATTGCACCAGCTAATACTTGTATCAGCCATGACTGCTAATCCATCAAGTGAAGTGTTTGGAGGAGGGCAGATATGTTTTTCCCATTTTTTTTTAGGTTTTTTTTTAGTTTCCGTGAGATACATCCTTATTACAAAAGTTTGTTCAGAACTATCAATAAGACATGTCTGAAAAACCTTGTCTCTCCACCTTCTGTTGACAGGCTATGCACAAAATGTAGATGAAGTCAAAACAGTGGTTGGAGAATCTTAATGCAGATTCATATTTGAAAAGAAAAGTGAGGTAATTGATCAAACAAAAAATTACATATTTGCCGTAAAACACAAGTATTGTTATACTGAAGTAACTAATATTCTTCTAACGTATTCTTCTAATCCCATTCATCATCATTTATCTGCCATTCATCATCATCATCTCTTGGTGGCCTCACAACCAAAACAACCATCCCTAAACTCTCTTCCACTCCTCTCTCCTTCAACACCGATCCTCTCTCCACCTTCATTCCATTTTCAGTCACAATCAGATAGTATCCATCTTCAGCTTCCACAGTCTTCTTCTCCCTATCGGTCACAACCATTATCGATTCTTCTTTCCCGTTCCAAGGCAACACTTTCCGATCATCTCTAAACGAAACAGCCACTCCTCCTTTCCTAACCGCTACCACCGGATCCCAACCAGGTAAAACCACCCATCGGCTCCATTCTTTCTCAGCTTCCACAACACCAAACTCTCCTCCTCCTTCAAACTCCATTGGAGCTTCATTAAGCTTCTCCTCTCCTTCCTCTGCTTTGCAGACCGGCAGAACAACAACGGAGCTCGCTCCTGCTACTTCTCCAAACCTCAACCTCACAACAGGAACACGAATGATTTTCATCTCCTCTTCTTTTGCTCTCTCCTCATTGCTCTCTCCATGTAGCTCACGAGCCACAGCTTTCTTGGCTTTCTCTGTTACAGCCACTTCAAGGGCTTGTTCAAGCAATGTGGTTCGAAGCTCCGATGGGCTCTTGTGCTCTCTGCTTTTCCTATAGAGCATGAACGAGAGACAATCTCCTGGTAAATTATAATCGAAATCTCTCCACCCTACGTCTCCACGCCGGTGAGGATAATCTTTAATGGCCCGCGCAAGATCTTGAGCTCCTTTCCTGTCGAACTCGTGATCGACGATGTACTCAGCAGCGGCAACTCGCTGGAAATTGCTTAGAAGACGGATCTCGTAGAGAAGCTCTGCGCCTCCGGTGTCGAAAGCTGCGATGAGCTCCGATTTGGCGCCGGATTGGACTAAAGAGTCTCGGACTTGTGACCCGACGATGAGACAGTTCTGTTCGACGCCGGAGATTCCGGTGAGTTCCTCGATGGTGGGAGGAGTGAATCCTTCGGTGTAGAGTGAGGAAATGAGTGGAGCGTATTCGAACCAGAGACCAAGACGATCGGCGAGGACTTCGATTTTGCCGGCGGCGTCGAGTGATCGGAATTTTGGAGGAATCGGAGACGGAGGAGGACGGAATGGTTGATAGAGCTGTTGCTTGGCCGGGGCTTGCCGGTTTGAAGCGGGTATCAAGGCGGCGTTGATGGTGAACGGTTTCGGGTTAACGGGTCGGGTTTTCGGGTGAGAAGATAATCCATTGGTTTTGGATTGTGTGAAGGAGGAGAAGATTGAGGGTTTGAGAGTTGTTGCAATGAGAGAGATCATGGTGGTTGGTTGTGAGTGGTGAGAGAGAGAGTGATAGAGAGGAAGACGATGATGTTTAATAAATTTGCCTTATCATCAACTTCGTCCAAAATGAGATAAGACCCGAAAATTAATAAGATTTTGAACCGGAGCTAATCCGGATTGGTTATCGCATATTCTTTTCGCGTTATTATTTTCCCGCCAACATTTACTCCTTACCTAACTCCTAAATGATGTATTTTTTAGAGTGTTTAAGATCTTTTTTTTTCGTTGCTGAAATTTCAAATTTAATCAACACAGAAGAATTACAAGAATGTTTACTGTCTTTTCACTTGTATGATTTAAACAAGGAGATAATCATTGAATTCATACTTTTTCGTTTTCTCATCATTTTCACAATATAAAGAAGTGAGTTTTATTTGAGGTTTTATCCGAACAAGCTGGAATCAGAGTTTAGTTGCCATCATTTTTGGCATCTTATTTATTGAATAATCCTCTGTTGATGTTTAATTAATGTGAACGTTTTATGAGCAAGTTTTCTTGCAATTGCAAAACATCCATCTACTCGTTGCCTCGAGAAGAAGCTAGCGATTTTTGATGGCATTTAGTTTGTTCGTTTTACTTCTTACTATCGAAGTAGCGAAGCAGCGAGCTCGACTGAAAATTTGACTTTCTTGTAGCGACATTCTTATGCTCAATTATATGTCTGTGACTCTGTGACCTTTTTGCCAATACTCATATATCATTCTGAGATCTGATGTGTATACTCTCTGATCAATCTCTGAACGTTAATGTTATGTAAAATCAATGAACTTCTGGGATCTAGATAATTTCTATTCGCTATCAGATCAAGGGTGCTTTGGAAATACTCATTTTGTTTCCACCCTCTTCATATGTCACAAGCACTCGATCGCTTATATTCAGTCGACGAAAATAAACTAATACTATAAATTACCACTTTTTCTTATTTGACTATCAAAGCTTGTCCATGCTGTGATCTATCAAAACTTGTCCTTTAAAACCTAACACCTAAAATTGTTTATTGCAAAAAAAGGGTTTTACCACATGATCTATCTTAACGTTTATTTTTTGGGTGCTACAAGCGTTATCTAGTACAAATGTGTGATATACAAACAAATCATTTGTGAAAAGTCTTAGGTGTTTGGTTTTGATGGACAAATTTTAATTGAAAAACTTTTTGGTCTTTACAAATGGTGGAAGTTGGCCTTTAGACCATAATTTTTCCGGTGTCTGGGGCTAAATGTTTATAACATTTACTGTAAAACGTAAATCACTCTTCCCAAATAAAATTGAACTAGTGTCATTGAGTACTTACTCTTAAAACCACTCAGACCACCATCCACTTGATTTAATTGACAATTTGATAGACAGGAAAAATAATTTAAGGAGCAGATTTGATAAACAAATACGAAAAGTGGCAATTTCTAGTACCCCTTGGTGAAAATAGTAGATAAAAAAACCTTGAAAAATGATAGATTGATCAAAAGGTTCTCATGATATTTCGCTACCTTTATTGTTTTGTCAACAATATTGTGCTACTACCTTGAACATATATTTGTCGTCCGCTTAGGTCGCGTTTGTTACGCCTGCGTGTAAGTTGTAACATCTATTCTCGCGTATCTGTCATACGTTGTTTGTTGCTTCGTTCATTGTAAAAACAATAGATATGCTTTATGCTTACATGTGCATCTATATAGTTTCGAAAATTCCTTAATTTGAGACGACGGGTAAATATATTTCTACATAATTCTCATTTAATGAAGGTACGCATACATAGGTACGTAAGTATCAAGTAGAATGTATAGAATATGGGATGTGTACCAATACTCTTGTCTTTGCTGGGAAAATGTCGGTAATTCTTTAGCATATATATATATATATATATAAAAGATGTACGCTAATAAATTAATAAAAAACAAATAATCAAGTGACTAATGCACCCTGAGAGAGACACAAGAAGGGAGGAAAGGAATCATAAGGACATGTGAAAAGTCTATACTCTTTTGCCAAATATGGAACGATGGTATTTTGCTACAAAAGGGAACGACAATTTTGAAACTTTTAGATGAATATTAAAGAATAAATAGTCTTGGTTTAACCAAAAATAAAGGTCTTAAAAGCTTAACCCTATATAGATTCATGGTAGTATGATATTAATAGGGCTTTAGTTTCCAAATGCAGGAACTCTGTTCCCCGTACGATGTTCTCTCTCTATTATCATATGTATCCTATGGAGATCTCAAAATGTATACAACATGTGTGCCTCTTGATTCAGGGGAAGATTGGTGATAGAAAAGAGTTAAAATCTATCCAATTAAAGGTAAAAAATAAGTGGTATATAGTGGAAAAAAACAGTAGTACAATAAGATACGACGATCCAATTATAACTTTAATTGGTGAAGTTTAGATGCTTATAAAGTAATTAAAAATGTGGATCTCAAAATGTGGTTTAGTGGGTTTACACTATGTATGCAAATGCAATAATTAATTTTCTAGAAACCGAGTTTCAAACACAATATAGAAACACTAAAATCTTTTGTCAACCACATATCTAATAGAATTCACCATATTGATTTGTATTTCTTCACTTAGCATTTCGTATTTATAACATTTTACTAAATTCTTTATAGCTTATGGACAAAAACGAATTTGTTTGTGGTTTTTTATTCGGACAAACCAAAAAGTCAAGACATACTTCAAGTTTCTAGAGCGTCAAAAATACAAAAATTTGTTTGTGTATAATAGCTCCTAGCGACTAGCGAATGTATGATTTCGTAAAGGACTCGGATCTAGGAATTCAGTCATCGTATATTTACATTTTAAGTACTTGTTCTTTCTCAAAAACAAACCTAAACTGGAAAAAAATTGTAGAACACACGTGGTTTCGAGGAGCATAGAGCTGGAAATATCTCTTTAAGCCAAAAATCACAAATATGAATCGAGATTATTTAAGAGAGTTTGTATAAAAATCAATAAATGTGACGTTGGTTGGTGTCAAATCAAACCACTGTTTCTTCTTTGCTTTTCACTGACAGAGATGGATCCCAAACGCGTGGTTTCTCACGCGTCATTCCGTGGCTCTACCTCTCATTTAAAAGGCGCCCCTGTGTGTTTCATTTTTCACTTTAATGCTATTATTATGATATTATTAGGCACTTATCTCTCTCTATTTACAATTCGACGTCTTTGAACTCTTTTTTTCTCTAATCTTGAAACTTGTCTAGGATGATGATATCGTTGTAAATCATGTAGATTCATCTATCATTTTTTCAATGAAAAAGGTTTTTGAAATCTTTGGAAAAAAATTTGTTATAAACTTTACATCAGTCTAGACGGATGATTAATCGAGAGTCAAGCTTCTAAAATAACCCGACCAAAATAATATAGCTCCAGTTTAATAATGTCGAACTCCTTTTCGGATGGATTCGATTTTTTTGAACAAGAATTAGAGTTATCGATTTCATATTCAAATTTGTTTAACTTTTGTAATGTTCTAATTCAAAATCAACTCCTTACATCCCACCAAATCGGAAATCAATATATCTATATATAATACAGTTTATTTAAAATGATATACAATCATGAGAATTTTGAATTTCCTTTTTTGTATTTTTCTAGTTGAACTAACAACCTTTTTGATCTGCAAACGTTATATTTATCATTTTGTGTCACTAATATGCATACATTTTTTTTCTTGTTAACCACTAATGCATTCATTTCATCCGTACATAAGTAATTAAGTATGATTCTGAATTTGCGGTGCGTTCTCTTTATTTTGCAATTATATCAACGGATAAAAATCAATATTAAATCTTCTATTAATGTGGCATATAATAAATATTATTGAAATCTAAGTAATCCTGTCATCAATTTTGATAGAAAGCTGGTCGTTTAACTTTCGCCGCGTAACCTGTCGAGTTAGGCTTTCATTTCATCCAATTTTGTAAATAGGCTTGAAATCGTTAAGTACTATATAGGCAAAATTCAAAAGCAAGATCAATCGGTATTCAATATGTTATATGTATTGTATCTAGTAATTTCACACTAAACATTTACTTTAAAAGTTGTCCAGCATATAAACCATATACAAAGGAATATGAATTTCGAAAATTCGCGACCCTTATTAAACTTTGGAAGTGCCAAACCTAAATGAAGTCGTTTGAGATAAATTGTTTACAATCCCTTTTGTAGATATAATACACTTTTTTGATATAATTAGTAGGCTGGATTGGATTTAGACATTAATATGTCAATCGTAGTGTGAAGAAAACGAAGGGACGACAAGAAAAAAGTATGAAGAAAACGAAGGTTCAACAAACATATACACAAGATAAGGTAGTGTAGAAGAGACAAACGCTGCGATCAAACAAGAATCTAGATTATTGATTTGTCGCTACCAAAAATCAATAACTGAAGATCCCGGCAATGATTTTCTAACAGCTAAGTTTTCTCAGATGTAAGATTTTTAAAGCGAGACCAAAGTGTTTAAAAAACCTTCGAGTTGCGACCGTTTTATTCAGTTTAATGTTGTTCGAACAATGTTCTTTAACATTTATACTCTATGAAGTATATAAATATTACTCTATGAAGTATATAAATATTATATACTAAAAATTAATAGATAAAAACTAGTTAAATTTGGTCCAAATAGTTTGGTACTAAAATTACTATCGGAGTTATTGCCAAAGTTAACAGCGATTAGTACTACTGCTGCTCAAGTGGCAGCTTTTACCATTGAGATGAAGCTGTACACATAAAAACTTTACTCTACTTGTAGCAAACAAAAGAATACGGATTCAATTAACTAGCGCATGGACACCAACGCATCTTGTATTGTCAACAAGGAGGTGTTGTTTGTTTTCACCTCTCAGGAAAATTAATTTTAGAAACGACTGGATTTTTTTTTTTAAAAGGTGTTATATTCTGAGTTTGTATAAAACCCATGATTTCCGGAAAGAAAAAGACAGAGTATATGTTAATGAGGTCGTTTTCAAAGTAAAACAAGATTAAAGTGGAGGGAGGAAACAAGAATAATGCGAAAACAAAGTATAATGCGAAAACAAAGTAAATAAAACGCATAAAGTAATGAAAAAATAATAAAAATAATAAAAATGTCGCTGGAAATTGCAGGCAGAGAACATAGACTCTTCCTCCTCATGTCATGTCAATGTTCAACTTCAAGTTCCCCACTTGACCCATTGGTCACTCTCTCTTTCTCTCTCCTCAGCTATGAAGTTACCCTTTTCTACGCTGTGTAACACTCAGTCCCCTTTCTTCTTTCTCTCTCTCTATCTCTCTTTAAATGACATCCTAATGCTCCTTGAGTCTTGAAACTACTTACACAATCTTGTGTATTGTCTCTCCATCATCTCCCAAAGTAGAAAAGCTAGAAAATAATAAAATGGAATAAAAAAGAAAATCCCACTTTTGATCTCTTCCAATTATATATCCCCTTCTCTCGTCTTCTATAAGCAGCAACAAACTTCACTTCTCTCTCTCCTTTTTTCAGTTTATTCTCTATTTGCCTCACCATTTCTGTTCATATTTGATCTGCAAAAGTTGAATCAATCCCTTTTATAGTATCAATCTCACCATGACAAGCAGCTAAGTCCCTCTCTATACCCTTTTCTCTCTGTTTGGTTTAATTAATGATCTGAAGAACCCTAATCTCTTTGATCCGTGTAAAAGCAAAAACCCTAGATCAGATTCCATCTTCTTCTTCTTCTACTTTCCAAACTCAAAATAAAGAGAAGCTATGGAATTAGTCTCTCACCAAGCAAACAAGAACCCTAATACCTCCACACAATTAACACCTCCTTCCTCAAGCCGGTACGAGAACCAGAAACGCCGTGACTGGAACACCTTCTGCCAATACCTCCGGAACCACCGTCCTCCGCTCTCTCTCCCGTCGTGCAGCGGCGCGCACGTGCTCGAGTTCCTCCGCTACCTCGACCAGTTCGGGAAAACAAAGGTTCACCACCAAAACTGCGCCTTCTTTGGCCACCCTAATCCTCCTGCGCCTTGCCCTTGCCCTCTCCGACAAGCCTGGGGCTCACTCGACGCCCTCATAGGCCGCCTCCGTGCCGCCTACGAGGAGAACGGTGGCCCTCCAGAGGCTAACCCATTTGGCTCACGCGCCGTCAGGTTATACCTCCGTGAGGTCAGAGACTTCCAGGCCAAAGCTCGTGGTGTTAGCTACGAGAAGAAGAGGAAGAGAGTCAACAGGCAGAAAACGCAAACGCAGCCGCCTGTACCGCTGCAGCAACAGCAACAACAAGGTCAGTCTCTGATGGCTAACTACTCGGGTGCAACTGTTTGATCATATATATGTATAATTTCCCCCCTTTTTATGTATTGTCTCGTATTTGCTTCTCTATGTGTTTAATGTAATGACTTCTTTGCATTATCCACTGATGCTGTTGTTAATTTTGTAGTTTTTTATGAATAAGAATCTTTATGGATTTTTTTTGAACCTTTATCTTATATGATTATTATAAGATAAATAATGGTCATTCACGCTTAAGTGTTTAATCCTCTATAGTCACCAGCTTGAAAATTAATGGATGTTGATTCCTGGTACAGTTAGGGTTCGTGTGCAGTATGTTCGTATGATTTATTATGATCAGTTGTGAATTGATGATATGTTAATCATTTTTTCCATGCGATGATGGTTGATGTTTTAGGAAACATTTGTATCATTTTAATGATTTAGATATGAAGGAACTTATAGATAAAGATGCAATATATGTATATGAATGTGTATTTATATGATTACTCTATGGTTAGTCATTTTGATATGTACTTATAAGTTCGCATCTCATTGTTACAAGGAAAACAACATAAAAACACAACCTTGATATGTTGACAATCAAAATTGTGAATGAAACGACTCTGTACATGTGTATATGCTTCTTAATCAATTCGAAATAATCTTAATTGAGAATAGTAAATTGGTCTTTGATCGCTCTTCTAGTCCCAAAATATGATGACGAAAGCCCTCCGACATACGTTCATTAAATGCTTACTATTGTTTTCCTTGTCATGAATATGAATTCACTATTTTGACTTTGGAGGTTGCTTAGCATAGAGCCACCTTATAAATTATTGATTCTACTTTTTCCACAATGGATTATTCTTTCATGTATAAAAACTTTCTTACAACGATTTGACTAAAGGTAGAACATTAGGACTAAGGAGAAAACCATGATTTAATTGGAAAAAAAGGCGTGTAGAAAATGCTGGCCTAATTGACTATTAAGATAAGTTCAACATCAGAAAGTAAACCCAGAGAATCACGATCCACGAGTCTCGTCCAGACTATGCAAATCTACACGAAAAAGTTATGGATTCTCTTTTCATCTCACTTGTCACAATAGTCATGAGTCATTACCAAATGATAGTTTACAGATTAAACATATTAAATAAAATATTAAGTTGTAGTATATGTATATTTAGAAGGATATAAAATCATCAAAAAAAGTTTTTAGATATAAGTTCATAGCAAACCAAAGTTTGTAAATATAAGTTAGAGGCTTCCAATTTGAGAAGCTCAATAGGTTTGCCAAATGTAGATATATATAACCAATAATCAAATCCGTAATAGTCAAATATGTCTAGAGAATGAGAGTAATAAATTAACAACTTAAACCTAAAATAGGTCTATATCCAAAAGTAAACAAACAAACAAAACAAAACAAGAAAACATGAACAGGCACAGCAAGGAGTTTTGGGATTGGATTTTTATTCACGTGACATATTTAAAGAGTAAGAAATTTCACCTTAAACTTTACCATAAAAATACACAGATAATTTTTAATGATAAAAAGACTCAATTTTTTTTGTGGTTGTTCGGGAAAAGATTAATAAATTATTCGTAGAATTTACATATTAGATAGAGAGAAGATCAAAACCTCTTTGACAGACACAAATAGGAATTCCCAAACAGCAGACAGGTTGGTACGATGTTACGCAAAAGCCAACGGCTTAGATTAAAATAACTATTGGAGAAGGGTACCCGATGCTTGCCACGTGTCGATGGCTTTACTCAAATAGTGTGGTCCCGGTTAGAAAGCCAATCGCACGTGGAACCGAGTAAATTCTGTCCGGAACGGATGTACAAATAAGATCGAGTGGACCCACTTTTATTTTTTTGTTTAATATCCTCAATATTTTATTTATTTATTTTGATTACGAAGAAAACAAAATGATAAAATAATTGTGCTCTACTTTTGGGTTTTTTGTCACCACTACTCTCAGTACTCTCACTCACCACCACCACCTCTCCTTTTCCCAGATTTTGGAAGATGCCTAGTTCTAGTCTTTTAGACCTATTCAGGAATCATACATAATTCGATTATAGTCTCTAATTTCACTCTCTTATCTTTATAAATGTAGATAAATTCCATAAGATATAGTAGTATTATATTGAAGGCTATATCATTATGACATTGACGTATAAACACTGAAGTTGAGTCAATCGTCACTATGCACGTAACTGGACAAACACTATTTGAAGTTATATATTCCTTATAACGATGGCGCTTTCTCTTTGTTTGTATAAACGAGTATGTTACAAACATACTCGTTTCTTTAATCAAAAATCAACATATCGTCATCTCCTTTATCATGCGTGTAACTCTTAAATCACGAATCACAATTGAAAAACATGCATAGTAAAACAATTAGAATGTTAAGTAACGATGTCAAAAAAAAAAAAAAATTGGTAACGAAACGATGACCTATTAGTAATGCCAGGTCCGGTCCACATGACTTAGGATCACCACTTTTATACAGTTTATCAGACCACCGAATTTTTGTTATGATAATAGTTATATTTTAAGACCCCCAAAATTTTTTTTTACTAAATTTTATTTTCCTTACTCATTACTCATTTATTCTTTAAATATATGTATTTTAAATAGAATTTTACATATAATTTGAAGTTAAATAACGGAATACAGAGGGTAGTAATTTTTGAATGAAATCACCAAAAAAATGAAACCAACGGAACCCATAATCTACTAACAGTAGAATATCGAACCTATAATTAAACTCTTTCAAAATACCACCAATAAGGCAATAACCCTTTTAAAAATGTTTAAGGAAATAAGCCACATGTCTACTGAAAACAGATTAAAGAAAAAAAGAAACGTAACCTCTAACTAGTGAAAAAAGGAGAAAAAAGTGATCAATTTCGTAACTAAAAATCTCTGTTGTCCTTATTTTTCTCAGTGACAAACCTGGAAGCAAAGAACCTAAAATACAGCAGATTCAAGACTTGAATGCCGCCTATAATGAAAAAATAGTTCTCGAGCCTGTTCTTGTTCAAGTCTTTATCTCCTAACCAAGAACGCCCTCCCTTGCGTGTCACGGCATCGATCACATTGATAAGAAGCGTGCATATGTAACTCGCTATCGACGAGCTCAAAAAGAAGATCGCTCCGGCGATGGCTCTCATGTGCTCAGGCATCTTAACCGTCAAAAACTCCATGAGAGCCACCGCAGAAAACGCTTCGGTTAAACCCGCAAGCACGAACTGAGGAAGCAGCATCACAATCGAAACAGGAGACACAAACGAACCGTTCTTGAGAGCAGCAGATCTTCTCTCCTTCTCCAAGACACCAGCGACAACCATACAAGCAATACCCATCACGATGCCTATCTGAATCCTCTGTTTCGTCGTTAACCGTTGTTTGCGTCCTGTGGTTCGTTTGGCTATTGGTAAGATGACGCATTCGTAGAGTGAGATCCAGACGGCAAGTGTGATCATGGAGACAAGATTCATCCATCCTGCTGGGACTTGGAAGTTATGTCCAAACGTTTTCTCCATCTGAATCGCTTGAAGGATCCCATAAATGTTTTGTTGGTCAGTTAGCATGAAACACGCGATTCCCGTGACCCAAACCGGTAAAATCGCGGTTACGCACTTGAGGTTCTTCACTTGATTCACACTGCACAATCTCCAGTTGTTCTTAGCCTTACCTTCTTCGTTTAACTCGTTCGGATCAGTTATCACCGATGCTTTGTCCAAAAACCTTATCCTTTAAATACACAAAAAAAAAAACAATATAACAAACTGTTTACAATGTAAACATAATTATTTAACATGTAAACGCAACAAATAAAAAAAACAGTTTAATGTAACAAAACAACAAACCTTTGTCTGTTTTGGACCAAAGTGGTGGAGGATCCATCATTAGAAGGGCCTAAGTAAAATGTTACACCTTCTCCAGATTTCACCTTACGTTTCTTACAAGCAGCGGCAACAACCTTAACCATGTCTGCGAACACACTTCCCTTAGGTTTTGCACATATGTAAGTGTGCTGACCGATGACGAAAGTGGTGACAGAGAATGCAAGACAAGCCGTGGGGATCACGAAACCAATTACCCAACTGATGTTAGTCTGTATATAGACGACACCTGTCAATGCAATGAGAAGAGCCACAGTGAAGGAGAAGTACCACCAGTTAAAGAATGTTTCAAGCTGAGCTTTGCCCTTTTTCGTGTTTGTATCGAATTGATCTGCTCCAAATGCGATGTTGCATGGTCTGATTCCTCCTGCTCCAATGGCTAATAAACCTAGACTAGCGAAGAGAACCGCGAGCTGCCAATCCGCAGGTGGATTTGAACAATTTGATGGATCTTTGCATGCCTCGGGTCTTAAACGTGGAATAGCTGCGGTTAGAGCCATTATTCCCATTCCCTACATCAAGTAAAACATAAAAATTCCGAGTCCTATTCAATATTTGGAATATATGTTTAGAGAAATAGTAAAATATACTTTGAACCATTAAATACATGAGTCTTGTTTTGTTAGTTTATCACATGTCCCGTACCAAAGCACACTTTGCACGTACTTAAATATTGTCGTCCTGTTTATACGATGTTGGAATGAAGAGAGGAAGGAAAAATTACGAGGAAAGAAGAGATGGAACCGAGGAGAAGAGTCCAGAATCTTCCGAGGTAAGCATCAGAGACAAAAGCACCCGGGATACTAAGAAAGTTGCACGAGCCAAACCAGATGTTGACGATGTTCACCAAGAAAACACCACCAAGATTGTATTTTGTCGTGAGATACACCGATAAATTCCCTATCAAGCTCATAGACGCCAGTTTCTCGAAGGACTCGTTTGCTTCACCAACCCAATCAATGTAGTTTTGACATAAATCAATATTCCATGTATAAGATTAGATTAAACCCTCAACAAATATTAAGAATGTACATACGAACCAATAATGTACTTGATAGCTCTCCATCCTCCTCTCTGCTTATTGAAAAGAGCTTGGTTTCTCGATTCTTGATGAATAGATTGTGAAAGGGATGATGTAGAAGATTCGATGTCCATTTTATTCTCTTTGGTTTGAGACGAAATGAAAGATGGGTTGATGATGGTGTTTATAGATTTGTTGCAGATAAGAAGTGAAAGGAAAAAGTCATACACTGTGTATGTACTAAGTTCAAGCTGGTAACTAGGGAATAGGGGATTGCCTTCCGAGTTTGTTATGGATATTATTGAAATTATTAATGTTTTTATCAAGTCAAAATGGGGGGCTTGTGTTTCGTAACCCCTTCCTTAATTAATATTTTTTTAATAATAAACTTTATATCTTATAATTAGTTTTCATTAATTTTTAATTATAACATACTTACTTGGATACACTCTCGACCTTACAACCAATAATTTTTTGGGACTCAATTAAAATTTTGGAAAATATAAATTAAGCAAAAACAAATTTACATCATTTTTTTTTATATATAACTTGTGATAGGCAAGTACTTGTCATTTATCTTGTGATTGGTTTGACTGTCGAGATCTCATCCGTGGGGAAAAAAAGAAGGTAAAAATCCATTCTCACAACTCGTAAGAAAACTAACAAAAATCTTCAAATCCATTACAATAAGTTTTTTAACCCTTAATAATCACTCTCATGTCTCATATTAAACATTCTTGGATCGAAACATAATCTTAGGCTCCAAACGGAGGATTTCTTGATCCGCAAGTAACTTCGACATCTCCTCCTCCGGCAAAGTCACTGCGACTGTCCTCCCAAACCCTTTCTCCGGCGACGGCATCACCGTGATCATCCCTTCTCCGCCGTGGTTTCCGATCCGGTAACTCACATGCACAGGCTTAACACCGTCCTCGAACACAGCCTCGTACATCAACGGCTCTCCTTCCACGATCATATGTTCCATGTTCACGATCGTCAGATCTCTGCCGTACATCTGGCCTTGTGACCCAGCCCGTTTCAGATCGGACCGGATTTTCTCCACGTCTAGACTCTTCACGTGTTCGTTTATCGAACGTGCCACGTGTCCAATCCCCCTAACCACCACGCCAGTCATCTCAAGAGACGAAAAGTTCAAAGCGTTTCCGAAGAAACCGTAAGGAAGCGGGTTAGGCAATAGCCTCCTGAAATCCACACAGATACAGACTCGATCGCACATGCGCTTCACCAGAGCGACACGTGTCCAGAAAAGAGCGGCAAACACATCGAACGGCGAGGCTTTGGGGAATACTCCCTCGATAGAATATTCGTCGAGACATGTCTTGAAAGCGGACTCAGAGAACCTAAACGTGGCGGTGGCAGTTTTGGTTGAAACGGGCCCTGTAATGGGCTTTGGGAAGGGCTCACGGTCCGATTTAACGGCGTCAGTATCCGTTAAACTGGAGGGCAGAGGCGTAAAGGATGGAGGATGAACGATACACTGACGGCGTTGAGCTTCCGTCCATGACTTTAACAGAATCGTAAGTGTTGTTGGGTCTGCTTGTCTGTGTGGGCAGCTCAGGCCTATCGCTACTCCTCCACCTTCAAATTCGTTTATCTACCCAGCTCGTTACAAAAAAAAAAAGAAATATATACCGTTACGAAAATTCATACGTTATTTTTTTCTGACAAAAAAAAAAAAAATATATATATATATATATATCATGCTGGATTTTTTTTTTTAAAACGATATATATATTACCTGTAGACGAAATGGCGACCAAGTAGTCGGATCTTCTTCAGGCATGTCTTGCCAAGCCGTTAGATCATATTCTTCAAGTCCATCGGCTGATCTCAGCCATTCATCAATGCCAACAGAAACTTTGGCTTTCAAGACTCGAAGTCCCGCGTCGTTACACTTGACCTGCCAGATCCCGTCTGGATTTTTGGTGACCCGACCAATAACGGGCGGGTACATGGAGAGGAGCTCCGATAAAGGGATACGGACCGAGTCGAGGTTAAAGGACTCGAACGGACTACGAGCGTAGTAGAAGATGACGTGGACCGTATGTGGACTCAAGACATCGTCCAAGGCGGTAAACGGGTGTACCCGATCCGATCCAGACGGTTTGCTGGATACCGCGGTTAGCATCGACTTGACTTCGACCCGGTTCTCTCGGGCAATACCCATCTTTTTGTTTTTTTATAAATGATTTATGAGAAAAGAGAGTTAATATAGAGATAGAGAGAAAGAAACTGCGTACTATATGTGTTTGTGTCTATGAGGAAATCAGAAACACATATATATATATAAAGAACTTGAAATGAAAATGATATTTAGAAAAGTCTTGTTTTGTGAAAGATGGAAATGGAATTAGTGAGAGTTTGTTGAAATTGCATTGATGTAAGGGGATATGGATCAATGCTGGTAGTAGTTGAGACCTGTGTGTCCAATAAACTCACCACACCATTAATGTTCATACGAAAAACTACCGAAAAACGAGAAACTTACGAATCAATTTAATGTGCTTCTATAATACAGTGGACCCAATAATATACCACGTTGAAATTGTTTATCCCCGAAGCATTATTTGTATCTTTGAGGGATGTGTCCCACGGACAAACTTTACTTAGTTGATAGAAAAAAATTAAAATTTGTACATTGATGAAAAAATGGACTTTAGAAATTTATAAAAATAAGTTTTGAACAAGGGCATATAACAAATGAAAATTTTGGAGGTAAGCCCATTAACATCTACGATTACAAAACTATTGTTTGCGCCATCTGATTATTACTGAATATGTTTCTGTAATATCCTACAATTCTATTGTCGAGTTTAATCAACTTTTTTGTTTGGTAACGCTTAATCAGTTTTTTGACTTAGAACATTATTGTATCTAGAATTTTTTTTTAGCAAATCTCTGGGCTTAATATCACTTTGGGAAATTGAAGTTGTACAATCTCAGTTACCCAACCACCAACCGAGGACGACCTTAAAAGTTGCTTTCCAAATAGACCCCAAAACTATATCGAAATTCCAAAGGTACCCCTATATTTTTCTTCCATCCAAAACCAACCCAAACCAGCGTTCTCCTCCATCCACACTCTCTCTACCTCCTGCTTCTCCAATGGCTTCCTTATCCTTCGTCTCCTCCTCTCGCTTATCCCTGCGTACACATTCTCTTACGCTTCGCACTTCCTCCCGAACCTCCGTCTCATTCTCCGTAAAGGCCCAATCCGTAGCCCTTTCTCAGGATGACCTGAAGAAGCTAGCGGCGGAGAAGGCCGTCGAGTCAATCAAATCCGGGATGGTTCTCGGGCTCGGAACCGGATCGACCGCCGCCTTCGCCGTTGATCAAATCGGAAAACTCCTCGCCTCCGGCGAACTCTCCGATATCGTCGGAATCCCAACGTCGAAGCGTACGGAGGAGCAGGCGCGAGCGTTAGGGATCCCGCTCGTGGCGCTCGACACGCATCCGCGGATAGATCTCGCGATCGACGGAGCCGACGAGGTGGATCCGAATTTGGATCTGGTCAAAGGTCGTGGTGGTGCTTTACTCCGGGAGAAAATGGTGGAGGCGGTGGCGGAGAAATTCATAGTGGTGGCGGACGACACGAAACTCGTCGACGGACTCGGTGGGAGTGGATTGGCGATGCCGGTGGAGGTGGTTCAGTTTTGCTGGGAGTTTAACCTAATTAGATTGCAGGATCTGTTCAAGGAATTCGATTGTCAAGCGAAGCTGAGAATCGACGGAGATGGGAAGCCTTACGTGACTGATAACAGCAATTACATTGTGGATTTGTACTTCAAGCAGCCGTTGAAAGACGGTTTCGCGGCGGCGAAGGAGATCGAGAAGTTTCAGGGAGTGGTGGAGCACGGTCTGTTTCTGGGAATGGCTACGTCGGTGATTATCGCCGGGAAGAATGGCGTCGAAGTTATGAGCAAGTGAAGTGACGACGAATTCAAAATGTTATTCTTCTTCTTCTGTATATTAACTGTACTAAATTGAGCTGTGGGAAATTTTGTGATGTGAATTTGAATAAAATTATCAATTTCGCCTTCAAAATTAGTCGTTTTTAACAATCTACAGACTCATATTCGAAGTTTCGAACGCAGCCTCTTATTTCACTTGCAACACTAAATATAAGGGAGCAGCATATGCATTATGAATGTGTTATATGGGCTTCAGGTTCAGAGGTTACGTCATAGGCTTTATCCGTGGGCTCTGTATTTGTAAAACTCAAAAAGTCTTTTTAAATCGGGCACACAATTTCTTTATGGGCTTTTTGGGTCTGTGAGCCTCTCTTTATGTTTTTTTTAAGCCAACTTAATGTCCCGCTCACTTTTTCCTCCGGTTTATACACCTAAGTAGGAAGATGTTTAAAAACTAAAAAGAGTTCCCTTCTCAGATTCGTGATAACAATATGCTTTTTCTTATTCTTTTTTTTTTTTCTTCATTAACTATCGGAATTCCAAACAATCTCCAAAATCTATGGAAAAGTCAAATTTTCTTTTCACTTAAATCATAGTAAAAATACATAAAACTAAACTTTAATCACTGGATCACCATAAACTGATTAACAATATGCAAGTTTCTCAAATATGTTGGGATATCTCATATATCAGTTTAGACTATTTGCTTCTAAAATACATAAATTTTCAATAGAATTTACGATCTTGAACATCGTAATCTTTGCCCACAAACAAAAAAAAGAACATCGTAATCAAACAAATTTGTTGATCGTAAATTCTTCATATGTTAAACGTGACTTTAAATATGTTTGGTTCTCTGATGTAAATGGAGTGCAATATAACGACAAAAATGAAATGCAGTAAATTGTGTTTTAAATGCTTTAATCTTTAGGAATCTCACTTTACTAAAAGAAGTTATGTATATATGAACAGATAAACAACTAGGATCTAATATTCTTTAATTTGCAACATGAGATTGAGATTCAAATTGAACACAGATCCAACAATATCGTAAAAAATAAATAAAAAGTAGGATCCATTTAAATATATAACTGATATTTGCTAGAAATTAATCAATTGATTACAAAACGGTTCATTTTAAACTGTGAGTAGAAAAACAATTAGTAATGATTTTTCCTCAATCGTTTCGACCTTGGTTCCATGGGAGCACGTCCAAAGACTTACTCCTATAAACATGACTTATAATGGATTCATAAATGGTGAGTATAACTATCAAAGACTTCACAGACCCTATTGTTATTGATGAACCTGATTTGTGTAGAGATGTAGTCAATGGATATATTTAGTATCGAAATGTTCAAGGCAACACATTGGTATGCTTATTGAAAACTTTTGAGTTGGTAGTAGAGTGTTACTTTGATTCAGAGGAAGAGCCTTCTTTTGATGTGGATTTTATTTATTGCATCTGTTCAAAGAGTTTTATTGGCACGTAACTAACAGTCAAACTTTAGAAAAAAACTCAACATATGTATGATGTTGTTTGACAGTTTGCTTATTAGGTTGTTATTGTTCATACCGGAAAATCTGAAAGCTGCTATCAAGGAGGACGTGGTTGAACCCTTATTTTTTGTTAGATTAGTTTCGCTCTTACGTTTATAATAACTAATGTTAGACTTACGTTTAGCAAAAAAAAATGTCATTAACCTTAAAAAGGAATTATATATGTAAGGGAATAATTTATGGTGACGTTTTTGAGCAAGTACATGAAAGTAAAACCGACATTGGAAAGAAGAAGAAAAAAGGGAAAGCGAGAATCTGCACGTATTGAAAACCAAAAAAAAAAAAAGAATTTGTACCTCGTCCTAATAGTATTCCATGATCCAATGGAAAAGTGCTGACGCAAAAGCGACAAGAGAAGAGTGAGGTGCACCATAAATAAGTGGACCTGAGAAGCAGATGAGTAAAACCTAAAAGACAAAAGGGGACATAAAATAATAAATTAAAAATAATAAATAAAAGAGGACCCAGTTCCTGCATGTATTCACGTGCCCTGCCATTCCCGCTTGCCGTTTATTACACTATCATCTGCATCTGCTTCTGCATAGGATTCTAATGTACCTCCAAATTTCTATATTTTTTTCCCTTTTACAAAATCTTATAATAAAGTATAGTATCATAATAAAGACAAGAACATTTGATGTAAAAAATAAGACAAACACAAATTTATTTCCCAATAAAATAAATGACTAAACTTTGGTACTCTCTAGATATTCATGGAAATAAATGAGTTGAAAAAGCATCCAATTTTGTATTCACAAAAAGTAGAAAAGAATCTATTTCACATTAGTTGATGTTTTTATTTTTTTTCTTATGTTAAACAACAGTACAACACCCTCATCAACATTTATGCAGAATTTAATATAACCTATTAATGTGCTTTAATTAAAAGCTTAAACATAAATGCGTTATTATTGTTTGATCAATGTTTTTTTCTCCATTAAACATGAATTCTATACCAATTATTTAGAAACATATCTAGGAACTATCATTTTGATTTAGTTTTAGTTTAAATTAATGATTATGATTATATCCGTTTCAATCACGTGGATTTACGGAAAAAAACATTAAAAAGTCTGAAAAAAGGTTTTATAAATTATCGTACTCAATGTTTATATAGATATGGCGCAAATTGCTTAAACTTTGTAACAATGCTTTAAGTTTACTCGGATCAAAATTAAGATGGAAGATCTGCATTGTTTTAATATGATAATTGGGCACCGATTGGTAGATTTTTATATATCACAGGGTACAAAAACTTGCGACTTGCGAATTCCTCTCACCGCCACGGTTGCAGATGCAGCTACTACGAGCTGGCATGGCAACGTTCTAAAACATTCTTGAAATGCTAGCAGAATTCAACTTATGCTTTTCACGATGGGGGCTGGATAAATATTTCAAAACGATTTCTATCATCTTTGGACTATTTGAATCTCGAGACGCCACAATCAACCTTCCTAAACAAACGCGATAATCATTACTGCAATGACAAGTCATTAGGAACAACCTCATCTTAATACAAGCACTAGAAGACCAACGTTGGTTTTGCTCTGAGTTTTAAAAGAGATCTCTTTCATTTTTTATTCACTTTCCTTCTTGTTTAGTTCGTGTTTCAAGTCAAGCTCTGTTTTCTCAAACAAAATCCCACTAGCATTTTGTGTAAATTTTTTTGTTAAACTAAAGTTGACATTAAAAAAATGTTAAAAATGTTTATAGTGTTAAACTGTACGGGTTTCCTCTTAATACTTAGGTTTCATTTAGTTTGTTTGAGCATAAGGGGTGGCTATAACATGGGCTAAATGATTCGTTTTACTTGTTTTCGGACATATTGTCAGTGATAAATAAGAGAGAGAGGTGGTCGAAAAAAAATGATAGAGAGGTGATGTTTGGCTTTTCTAGTAATGTTGTCTTTGTCTTTGCCATTTTGTAAATTAAATCTAAAATATTTTTTTTACATATATGAAATGTATAACACTCACTATCAGTCAATTATTATGCAAGAATTAATAAAAAAATAAACTTGGATGGTATACGCGTGTTTATCTACACGGCATATTTTGAGTAAAAATAGTCTTATAATTTCACTACTACTTAGATATAATACTATATAGAGAGAGAAGAACAAATCGTATAATTGCTACTGTATGTTTTCAATCAGAGAACAAATTTGGACACAATTCTTATGTAAAATGGTATCGAAACTGTTTCATCCGCAAAAAATTGGACCGTGATTCAAATTATCATTGGACTCTCAATTGTTTAATGAGATTCCCTTGTTTCATTTCGCAACTATATTCCAATTTTTTTAACTATATTCCAAATAATCGGAGAATGGTTCTAATATTATCAATAATGTTAATAGAACAAAAATAGAATAGTATCCTTTAAAAAAAAAAAATAGAATAGTATCTATAGCATTCTCTTTTATTCTTGCAATTACTTTTTTTGTCAAATATTGCAATGTGTTCTAGGAAATTTCTTATACAGAGAGTCGAATCAGAAGAAAAGGGAGAGAAAATACATAGTTAAGATATATATATATAAAACAATAATTAATCATTAATGGCATATACCAGCCTTAGATATTTTACTTATTATGCAAGAATTAAACAATATATATATATATATACAAAAAAAAAGAATAGAAATATAGAAAAGTGAGACCAAAAAGAGAGAGAGAGAAAGGAGAGATTTCGATGTGAATAGCAAAGTGAAAAGAAAGAATAATAAGAAGAAAAAGAAGAAGAGAAGAAGAATAAAAGAAAATGTTTGATGATGGTGAAGTACCGGAGCAAATCCAGCGGTTCATAGCATCTCCACCTCCCCCTCCTCCGCATCTGCTGCATCAACCGGGGGCGGAAAGATCACTCCCTTTTCCTATCCCATTCGCTTCCTATAACACAAATCAAGCCCAGCTTATGTTGAGCCTCGATAGCCGTAAGATCATTCACCATCATGATCATCACCATGACATCAAAGATGGTGGTGCTACTTCTGAGTGGATGGGTCATGATGGTGATAATCATCACCACCATCATCATCGTCAATGGTGTAGTGATGAAGTCCTTGCCCTTCTTAGATTCAGATCTACGGTGGAGAATTGGTTTCCTGAATTCACTTGGGAGCACACCTCAAGGTAATACATCTTCATACGCCCACAACTTCATAACATATATTTTTCTATACAATATACGCATCAACACTTGAGTGTTTATATGTGTACATGTACATTATTTTGATAAACCTACGCCTATTTTAAATCGGAATTCAGGTTACTCAATTTGATTTGATACACTATGTATCTCGTTTGCTTTGGAATAAACACTTTCGGGAAATTCATGTTTGATGTTACCAAATGATTGGCCATTGATTTATAATAATTTATCACATTTTTGAAAAGAAATGAACGATGAAATTAATCGGTACGAATTTGTGTTATTTTTTTTGTCACCAAATATGTGTGTATATAAAGAGAAAAAACTACAAATGATTATGCTCTTGTATATTTTTGGTATATAAGTGTATGTATATTCGCATTATTAATGATGCTATGTCGTTTGTGAAATAATGATGGCTGTAGAAAGTTGGCAGAAGTTGGGTTTAAGAGGACTCCACAAGAATGTAAAGAGAAATTCGAAGAAGAAGAGAGAAGATATTTCAGTAGTAACAACAACACTACTGATCATCACATCAGGAATTACAACAACAAGGGAAATTCTAGGATATTTAGTGAGTCTGAAGAGTTTTATCATCATGGTCATGATGATGACTACGTCTCATCAGAAGTTGGTGATAACCAAAACAAGAGGAACAATTCACTAGAGGGAAAAGGAAACGTTGAGGACGAAAGGGCACTAGACTTATTGGAGGTGGACAGAACAGATCATCAGGATCAGGGTCAAGTAGATGAATCATCAATGGGGAAAATAAACTCTGTTGATAATGCTGGCAAAGTTAGAAACGTGGAAGATGATGCGAAATCATCATCATCATCAAGCTTGATGATGATCATGAGAGACAATAAGAAGAGGAAGAGAAAGAAAGAGAAGGGGAAGTTTGGTGTGTTGAAAGGGTTTTGTGAAGGTCTTGTGAGGAACATGATAGCCCAACAAGAGGAGATGCATAAAAAGCTTTTAGAAGACATGGTGAAGAAGGAAGAAGAAAAGGTGGCAAGAGAGGAGGCTTGGAAGAACCAGGAGATGGAGAGGCTCAGCAAAGAGGTAGAGATTAGAGAAAAAGAACAAGCCATGGCTAGTGATAGAAATGCCAACATCATCAAGTTCATATCCAAGTTCAGAGACCATGATCATCATGATGGTGGGAATTCTAAGATCCAAAGCTCTTCTCAAGACTCATCGTCTTTAGCTCTACCAAGAACCCAAAGCAGCAGAAAGTCTCAAACTTCATCATTATCTCAAGCCCTAACTCCACATAACCAATTAACTTCTCTTCAACCCATACAAAAAGCACTTGAACCCATTTCGACTAAAACCCTAAAAACCAAAACCCAAAACCCAAAACCTCCAAAAAGTGATGAAAAAAGTGATCTTGGCAAGAGATGGCCTAGGGATGAGGTGTTGGCTCTTATCAACATTAGACGCAGTATCAGTAACATGAATGATGATGATCATCATCGTAAAGATGGGATATCACAATCGTCATCATCATCCTCAAAAGCTGTTCCTTTGTGGGAAAAAATATCCAAGAAAATGTTGGAGGTTGGGTACAAGAGAAGTGCCAAAAGATGCAAAGAGAAATGGGAAAACATCAACAAGTATTTTAGGAAGACAAAAGATGTCAACAAGAAGAGACCACTTGACTCAAGGACTTGTCCTTATTTTCACCAACTTACAGCTTTGTACAGCCAACCTTCCGCTGGGACCACCGCCACCGCCACCGCCACGTCACCCGGAGATCTCGAATCCCGACCCGTGGAAAACCGGGTTGGAACCGGAGATCCTGATATTCCTGCAGCCATGCATGGAGATGCAGATGGTGCCGGCGAAAAAAACAATGTTCCATTTTCAGGTTTCGATCTTGAGTTCTAAATAAACCCCTATATATACATATATTATCAGGTTATAATCCCTTTTCGTCCTTTTGAATAATACCTCATTTTTGGACTTTGGTTATCATGGAAAAGTTTTAAATATCAATAGTGTCATTTACTGTTTTGACGCATCAGTGGAAACGTATATTCACTATATTGGTTGACCGTACACGTGCACCGACAAACAGTGGAATTCAGTTGAACTTGATTAAACAACTGGTTAAATTCCATTTCTGGCTTAAGTTTTTCATGACTTTTAAGTTTTAACATCTATATGATGAGATCAGGTCTTTCAATATATAAATAAAAAAACTCTAAGAATCCAAATATTTAGAAGAGAAACTGGACAAAAATATTTTTAAATTGTCTGTTTTACTCTTCAAATTGTGTGTTTTTAATGTTTGAATTTTCGTGTGATACATAATAATTATATCATTGTTTTATGGGATTACGTTAAAGATAAGATAATTCTTGCCATTGTTTTTCTTTTAAAGTTCTATCTACAAACACAATTTGAAGATCTGTCCCATCCGGAAATATATTTTCATAGAGTTGTAGTAAACTTGGTATTCTCTCATATTCCTCACATATCCATTCGAAGTTGACTTTTTACTTAGGTTTTTTTTCTTTCTCTAGAATATTCCTTCTTTATTTAGCTTTTCTAGTTTTGCATAAATTTTGCAATGTTATCGACATATCTGATGTACTACACACAATGACCAATTAGTCTCTGAAAATTCTCTTACGAAACAAAATTATTAAGTATGTTCGATATTTGGCTGATATCATATACCAATGAATGCACAACTATATATACTGTCCAATTACATGTTATAAGTGTCAGTATAAAAACTTTTAGTCTTATAACCGTATGTGATGATCATATATATATATATATATATCACAAGATTAGTAACTTGGATGTGTTCACACTTCCCAGTTCACACACACTGTATTACTTAGCTGTAATCGATTGTTCTTTTATAGAATAGTACTTATTAGGAACCTCGAAGCTCCATGACAGAGACCGCACTGTTTCTGTTAGAGATACATACAGGAATATTCTAATCAAAGTCATATCCGCAACACGTAATTCGAACACCTAACCGATATTTGAAAGAAAAAGAAAAAAACAATTATTCTTAATGCAACGACCGACGAGAAATTATGTTATCCTTTTTTGGACATCGAGAAATATGTTATCCGGAGCCGAACTTGATGTGTTCTTTTTATCTGCTAAAAACATCAAGAAGATAATTTTACTATTTGTGTGATCGGATCCAAACACTTGTACCATAAACATAAAACAAACTTGGTGTTACAGGATTCATCTAAACTAATTACATGTGACAGACACCAAATGATTCACTTAAATTAAGTTATATGACGCTAAATGCAGTATTTTAAATCGCGGCTTAAGGATTTAAACGTTTTGATTTCATATATGATGGTTTAGACAGTATAGGATATAACTTATAAGTATGTGTTACCTCTTTTAAAAAGATGAACTAGATTCTAATCCCGTGCGTCCGCACGAGAATTTTTCATTTTTTATTTCTAATAATTTTTTAATAAAATTTATTTTTGTTATTTTTTTAATTCAAAAACTTTGTTATCATGTTTAACTTTGAATAGTATAGATTTATCTATTAAGTAGAATAAGAATATGAGTTAATTAAGTATATATTAATTTATAATGTTAATTATGAACTTTGTTATTATGTAAATTTAGATTTACACATAAACAATTTATAAATCTATGAATTAGCTAATCCGTCCGTTTAGTTATCTCAAATCATTTTTTAATATCTTACATGTTTTGACAAACTAATCTGTATAAGATTGTTATTATAAATGTATAACTTTAACTTGCTTTATCATATTATTGTAAAATATAAAATTTACCAATATTAAATATTTGATGTTTTAGACGGATTGATTATGATAAACAATACAATAAGATATTTGTTTACCATTTGTGCTATTATAAAAATATTATTTAAATTCAAAATTTTAAATTAAATCTAACATGTATTTAAGGAATTCTAAAGTAATTAAAATTGTTATATTTATATTTTCTTGAATTTTAAATTAAATTAAATCTAAAATTTCGTGATTAAATTTAATTAATAAAAAAATTGAATAATTTAAAATTTAAAATAAATATAATCTATATTTAAGGAAATTTAACAATATCTAAATTAGTAACTAATTTTTGAAATTAATTATAATATAAAATAAAATATTATAAAAAAAGTTTAGGGATGTTTGGAAACAGACACTAAAAGTGCTTCTGTTTTAATAGAATAGATGGTTTTAATAAAAAAAATTTATATAATTTGCAGTTGATTAAATTTTAAATAGACATTAAGTAAATAAATGTTATAATCAACGATACATACCAAAAGTATATGAATGTAATATCTTACAATTTAAAGATTACACTTTTTTTTGGTCAACTAAAGATTACACTTAGATTTACTATTTCGATGAAAGAAAAACATATCTTCAAAATCACACCGTGACACATAACTAACTTTATTTTTATTTTGACAAAAAATAATTTTCATCATTTCTATTTAGGTTTTGCTTCTCTTAAAATAGAGCAATGTCCACTGTTTACCTTTGAAAATTGGCCAATTATTAAGAAAATTGTGTTAATACTAATACTTATACAAAAATATATTCGGCGTTATATTAAACAATTGGAAACAATTAATAGACAATATATTTAATAGGGGTGTCAGGATATTTATATATTGAAAAAAAGAAAGTGTTGATTTACGTCTCTCACGGTAACTCTGTCGTTTTCCTCACTGAGAGAAAGAGAGAGAGAGAGGAGCAGTCATGGCGAAGCAGCTTCTTTCCCAGCTTCCGATGCCTTTTTCTCTCCACAGTCACTGCTTCCTCCGCAACGGTGCCGTTTTGTAGCTTCTTCTCGGAAAATGCCGCAATCACAATCCTCCAATCTCTCACCGACGTTTTTTTAGGTTTGCTCCTCTCTCTCCCTCTCTTTCTCACTCTCTCTCTCCGTCTCTCTCTCTGTGTTTACTTAGTTTCGAGCTCAAAAACTCTTCCTTTTTTATTTCTTTGTTGTTTAATCGCCCTTAAAACTTGATGGGTCTGCTCATATTTGCAAATGTGAGTAGAAGCGATCCGGAAATTTCCCCAATTATTGCAATAAAGAGTTGAACTTTAACAAGCCAAAAAAAGAAACAATTCAAGACTTTCTCTTTTGTTAATTGGGCATGTGTTATTAGAAAGAGTCAGTTTTCATGATGTGGAAACCTTTCTTTTCTAAGCTTTACCCCTTAAATTCATTTTCGTGGCAAATTGACTTTATTAAGTTTGGTGGGTCGGCAGGCGATTTCACTAAACAAAAAAAAAAAAAAACTTAGAAGATTCGTGCAAGCTTACTTTACTAGCTTACTAGATTTTCACTTTTATAGCTACTTTTCTTCCTCAAATGTTTATATGTCCGGAAAGGTACGGTTAGTGTTGCTTACAAGAACCATGAGTTGAGAATTGAGATAAACTGATCATTGCTTGTTTCCGTTTATCTTGATTTGGCTTCAGATTCTTTACAAGAAGATAATATTTTTTTAAGGAGCTTGTCAATGGAGCATTACGAGGTTCTTGAGCAAATTGGGAAAGGGTCCTTTGGCTCAGCTCTTCTGGTGAGGCATAAGCATGAGAAGAAACTGTAAGAACTTGTCAACACTTGAATGGAAACTGGAAAGAGATTTTAGTTAAATTCAACGTTTTCATGTGATGTGTATATGATTGTGATGTCAACAATTGATTCTCTGTTATGTTCTCTTCTTTTGTTGTTTTGATGTCTGAAGGTATGTTTTGAAGAAAATCCGGTTGGCTCGGCAGACGGGTAGAACAAGAAGATCTGCTCATCAGGAGGTTAATTCTAATTTCAATGTGTTACAGATACACAAACTTACGTATTTGCTTTCGGGAGGCTTTGTATGTCAAATTCGAAACCAACACGATGTGGCTCTTTCAGAAATATCACATTTTTCCAGTGTTGTGGTTATTGAGCTGAAATTTTTGAGATTTTAAAAGGACAGAGGTGTAGATGATTGCCCATGATGGTGCTCTTTTTTTTTTTTGAGATTCAAACTCCTTTTCCAATAGCCATTAGGGATAGTATTTGTCTGCAGTCCTGTTAGACTGTAAGTTAGGTTGATCAATCTTAATCTAACCACTATAAAAGATTACTTGGAATGTGAGTCTGCACTGGTAGTTGAATGCTATGTTAACGGGCTTTCAAAGAAATGTCACAGACTAAGGCTTTGTTACTAACAGTTTTCCTTGTTATCTACCTATAGATGGAACTAATCTCAAAGATAAGAAATCCGTTTATCGTGGAATATAAAGATTCTTGGGTTGAAAAGGTACATTCTTTAAGCCTTTATGCTACTTCCAGTAGAGATTTATTTGTCTACTTATGAAAGAATATAATTGGCTCTCTGGTGTGTGTTTTCAGGGCTGCTATGTGTGCATTGTTATAGGCTATTGCAAAGGCGGTGACATGTAAATTGTTGTTTCCTTCTCAATAACTTTTTCCCAGTTTTGACTCTGAAGGGGTTTCTGATGCATTGTATCCTCTGCATTACAGGGCGGAAGCAATAAAGAAAGCGAACGGCGTAGAATTCTCTGAAGAGGTGTGTTACACACATCTAAACTAAAGTCTGTTTTCTGAAAGATTTTTGGTACAGAAAGCTCTGAATCTCTTTTCTTGCTTTGTTTACAGAAACTCTGCAAGTGGCTGGTACAGCTCTTGATGGCACTTGAATACTTGCACGCCAGTCACATTCTGCATCGCGATGTCAAGGTTGGTTGTGATATCCGGTTCTGAGCATAACACAATTATTGATAATCTCCGTATTCGAAACTTACTAATACAAAATCTACTGGTTTGATCCAGTGTTCAAACATATTCTTGACAAAGGATCACGATATACGTCTAGGTAAGAGACTTAGCATATATGTCAATTTATATCCTTTTCTCAGATCCTGTGAAAATTTGATTTTAATGACTTTTGCAGGTGATTTCGGACTTGCCAAGATCTTGACATCAGACGACCTTGCTTCTTCAGTGAGTATAGAGTTTAGACTTTTTCAATGATTTGTTACCACTGGTCTTAGACAATGAAATGATTTGATTTGTTTTATATCAGGTGGTTGGAACACCAAGCTACATGTGCCCTGAGCTTCTTGCTGATATTCCCTACGGGTCAAAATCTGATATTTGGTCGCTGGGCAAGTTTCTCATCCATGGCTGAAAAACTAACTTTTGCTCTAGATAGTAAATATGTTAATCTAGTCCATCCTTCTTTTCAATTTCGTTCAGGATGTTGTATGTATGAGATGACGGCTCTGAAACCAGCATTCAAAGCCTTTGTAAATTCTTCTCCATCCACACATTCAATATCATATTTCTATGTCCTATGTTCATGATTTTCTGATATTCATTACAACTTTCTGCATTTTAGGACATGCAAGGGCTGATCAACAGGATAAACAGATCGATCGTTGCTCCACTTCCTGTGCAATATTCTACTGGCTTGTAAGTATAGATTCTTATTTGTAACGTGAACCTATTAAAATTTACTGAATCGCGCAAGAACATCCATATGATTTGCGTTCCTGCTTTCTCCAGCCGAAGTCTGGTTAAAAGCATGCTCAGGAAGAATCCAGAACTCAGACCAAGCGTACGCACAGTTTTGTGGAATTTATCATCATTTAACCTCAGCTGTACAGACCTGATGTGTAATATCTCTCTTCTTCTGTGTAGGCTTCTGATCTTCTCAGACAGCCTCTACTTCAGCCTTACGTTCAAAAGGTTCTTCTCAAGCTGAGCTATCGGGGACACGATACATTGTCTGCTCAATTACCAGAATCTGAATCCGCAAGGAGAAGAAGCTATCCTGAGCAGAGAAGGCATGCTTCTGGCAAAAGCAAAAGCTTTGGTCCAAGCAGGTTCGTGGTTGACCAGGAAGATTCTGTATCATCTGTTAAACCACTACACACGTATCTGACCCGGCGGAGGCCAGTGGACTTGTCTGCCAATGACAATGTTGGAGTGGTTGTTCGTAGACCTGCAGTTTCAAAAAACTCAGGGGTTTCTAACAGTTCAAAATATGTGCCAGTGAGATCAAACCAGCCTAAGAGTGGTGGTCTGGTAAGTGATTCATCCAAAGACCCCCTTATCTTACTAATTGCTGATTCAGTCTGTTTACATTTTTTCAATCTCATGTGTCAGAAACCAGCGGCAGTGATTCGTAGGGCTTCCTTGCCTGTCTCACATAAACCTGTAAAAGGAACGAATGACTCTCTGTACACCCCGAGTATCGGCATACTCCATCAGCTAAACTCTCCGGATGTGTCTGTAAACTCGCCAAGAATCGACACGATCAAATTCCCGCTAGCTTCATATGAAGAAATGCCTTTCACTCCCGTTGTGCGTAAGAAAAAAGGATCGTCCAGAGGATCATACAGCCCGCCTCCAGAGCCACCACTAGACTGCTCAATCACAAAAGACAAATTCACACTTGAACCAGAACGAGAAACCAAAAGCGACTTGTCTGATCAGAATGCAACTGCTGGAGCATCAAGCAGAGCTTCCTCAGGTGCATCGAGGCGACAAAGATTTGACCCTAGCTCATATCGGCAACGTGCTGAGGCACTTGAGGGACTGCTTGAATTCAGCGCAAGATTGCTTCTTGACGAGAGGTATGATGAGCTGAATGTTTTACTGAAACCGTTTGGTCCTGGAAAAGTATCCCCCAGAGAAACGGCGATTTGGTTGTCCAAGAGCTATAAGGAAACTAGTACTAGTAAGCAGGAAGATTAAGAAACAGGGTTTTTTTAAGTCTTTTCTTTTTGAAACTTGTTGAGGGCAAGATGCTTCCACGATTTAGAAATTATTTGACAGTTAGGCTGTGTTCTTTGAAGCTAACCTCTGTATCTGATACAAGTGATGTCCAAGAAAGACTGATACCAAAATTTTACAGCTTTCTTTAGTCTCTATAATCGTTATTCCAGTCAGAAAAAAACTTATGATCCACATAGTTCAAGTACGAAGTATAAAGTGCAGTTTAAGTTCTTACATACTTGATGTCTCTGATCGCCATTGTTTCAAACGTAAGTGCCATTTTCAACAAACCGGCCCACGTAAAAATTTTCATCGTAAAGCAACATGAGCCGGTTACTGAGATTAATCCGTATCGGTACACTTATAATCCGAACCGGTCCGAAGTTTTCTTCGTCGTTGGGGAAGTGAGTCGAGAACAAGACTTTCCCACAAAACAGATCCACAAGGCTCGTAGATACAACAATCACGAGAGAATTAGAGAGATGGTGACGAAAACAGAGGAGACGCAATTGAACCAGCTCGAGAATCAGGTCGAAAATGGCGGAGGCTGGACTTGGGAGTATCTTTGCCTTGTTCGGAAGCTCAAGGTTCGCCGGTCGGAGAAGGTGTTAAAGCATGGTTCCTCGATTTTGAATGATCCGAAGAAACGATCTGCACTCGGTCCAGATGGTATGTTTGTTTCGCAATCCCGATTCATCTTTGCTCTGAAGATCGGTGATGTGTGTAGCTAGATTCACTAATCGTTTACTACGCTACAGTTTGCATAGATCGCTTGGCCAACGTAGAAACCTTGCTATGATCCTTCTCGTCTTACTTTCTCTATGTAATGGGTTTTGATTTTGCCAATGGAATAACTATTTAAGATAAATTGCTGCTCTTAAGCTTATGCAATGTAACTAGATTGATCTTTTTTTAATCCAGAATGGGCGCTAAATGAGCAGGTGGCAATTGCAGCTATGGACTGCAACTGTCTTGATGTCGCACAGGTGTGTATATATGTTTAACACTTTCTTCCTTACGAATGATTTTATCAAATTTCTTCCTTTTGAACGATTTTCTTATTTCACGCATCTTTCAGCTTGTGCGGAATCGATGTTGATATTATCTCACGATCTTATTTTTGTTGTTGTTGTTGCAGAGTTGCATTAAGACATTGCAGAGGAAATTTCCTGAGAGCAAAAGGGTTGGTAAGTAAATATGTCAGCAATGAAAAATTCACTCTATATATAGGCTTTCTAGAACAGATGATTCATGTATTGATAATTAGGTCCTTGAACCAGAATGTAAGCATTGTATTTGTCTCTTTTCCATGTTTTCTCTTATACTTTTTCCCGTTTTGTTAATTAAGCAGAATTGATCAAATCTGAAGTATACCAGTTATGTCAGCTATGTTAGTTTATCTAACTCACATATTTGTACTGGATAGTTTTCTTGTCTCTATTTGACCATTGTTGGGTCTTTTAAATGTATATGTCCATAATACTCGTATGTTTTATTTAAACTGATGATTCTTTCGAGTTTAGTTTACACTGACCCCAATTAAACCACCTTTTGGCAATAATTTTCAGGGAGGCTGGAGGCGTTGCTGCTTGAAGCGAAGGGATTATGGGGAGAGGCTGAGGAAGCATATTCGAGCCTTTTGGAGGATAATCCACTTGACCAAGTAAGTCTTCCCACCTTTTCTTTGTTGAGAACACCCTCAATCTGCTTCCAAGTGTATAGTTTTGTAAGTGCAACTTAAAATGTATTATACAGGCAATACACAAACGAAGGGTGGCTATAACCAAGGCATTAGGAAAACCTTGCTTAGCCATTGAGCTTCTTAGCAAATATCTTGAATTGTGAGTGCTTACTTATCCTAATGTAGTATATATAGAGGAGAGCCACTATACGAGATCACTTCATCGTTTTTTCTTGTATGTAGATTCATGGCTGATCACGACGCATGGCGAGAACTTGCAGAGATTTATCTTTCCTTGCAAATGTAAACCTCTTTATATCCTCTTCCCTCCAGATGATGTTGCGCAAACAAACTACGTCACTAGTAACATCAATTTTTTATCTCATATTATTACTGATTTTAAGGTTTGTGTTTCGATTACAGGTACAAACAAGCAGCTTTCTGCTACGAAGAGCTCATACTATCTCAGCCTACTGTTCCATTGTACCACCTTGCATATGCCGATGTAAAGTTCAACTTCCTCAAAGAGACCACATTTGATCAGATTTGAGTTTAGTTCGTTTTTATTTATGCTCTTTCATTTGTGTCCAATTCCAAATCAGGTTCTCTACACAATAGGTGGATTAGAAAACCTTAACTCGGCAAGAAAATACTATGCAGCCACCATAGACTTAACAGGCGGAAAAAGCACCAGAGCTCTTCTCGGAATCTGTTTGGTAAGTCTTTATCTCCTCTTCTATGGTGATTTATCACATATTTACAGCTGAACATATAATCACCAAACCTCCTACAGTGTGCATCCGCGATTGCACAGCTCTCAAAAGGCAGGTACAAAGAGGAGAGAGACGCGTCGACGGCCCAGGAGCTTCACTCTCTAGCTGCAGCTGCAGTAGAGAAAGAGTACAAGCAGAAAGCTCCGGCCAAACTCCAACTCATATCTTCTGCATTAAGAAGCTTGAAACTTTGATCGCAAGCTTACAAGTCCCACAAGACGCAAACGCTATCATTTTTTATTTGGTTCCACTTTCAAATCAGAAAACGAGACAACTGTGTAGTGTACCTCTTAGTTGTTTAGCAGAGTTGCTATAAACTACATTTGGACGATAGATGAACTATTATACAAAAATCTTGAACCAAGTTTTCACATTAATAAATATTCCTAATCTCATACAAAAACTTTGAGACAGTTTCTCTTTCTCCAACTAAACCATTCATCAGGCTCTGCAGTTTCCATGCTTGCGGCGTTCGTAGGCCTGAGTGTCCATTCGAATGCGCTCAACGTACATTGGAAGACGAATAATCTCTCTGATCTCCTGCACAAAAACTTCCTTGGTGATACCATCATTTATGCTTTTTATCACGCTAAGAGCAGTTCTTACACCATTTGGTTCAGATTTATCAACCCTGACCCGCATAGTAACCCATACATCCTTCTCCTTATCCCATGAACACTCTAAAAGCTTCCCGGAGTAACTAGCCGGGTGGTCCCAACCATCACCTCTAAACTCAACCGAGTAGCCTTCCATAAGCTTCTTCCTCCCATGTTCATACAAGAAGAGCATTTGACTCCCATCTCTGCCCATCTCAAACAGAAAGTCAACAGTATCCACAAACTTCCACTTGAGTAAACCTCTGTTTTCTCTGTAAACATAAGTATCGTCATACCCTTGAAAGATCAGTCCATCAGATTCATGAGGAAGCGAAGGAATCAACTTGTTGAAAAGCTTCTCCTCCACAGCAGAGAGTAGACAAAACGCCTTTCTCCGTATCCCAAAAGGCTCCTGCTCGTATATGTACCGATGATTTGTCACCTTCTTCTCATCACTACGTGGCTTGATCACTTCTCTATCGATAAGTTCCCATCTTTCACTGAAAGGCCACTCTGTCACTGATTCCCCGTTGATTGCCACCAAATCATAGACAAGGTAATTCCTTTCCTGCCTTTTTCCATCCACAAAGTTATCTACAACCATCTCTCCATCAAGCAATGTGTAATGATGCACTTTATCATGATCACTTCTACAAGGAAACCGCATTTTCACCTTTCTAAATCTGAACTTCCTATCTATCAGATAACACCCTTTTCTAGTCAAGAGCATCATGTACCGAGTTCCATCTGCCTTCCATGTCGCGTAATAGTATCTCTGCCTCAAAAAGTTGTAATCTTTCCTTGTCTAAGGACACAGGGTGCAAGCCCGGAAACTTCATATCTCTTTCTCCCTTGATATTCATCAACTCATAGCAAACTTTTCGGTAACAAACGTCCTCCTCCCATGGTATTTCATCCCCCAAAACGTCGTCATTTGTCATATTCTTCTTAACATTCTCCTCATGCTGATCGTTTTCTTGCGTTGCAAGTGGTGAAAACTCGTTTTCAGACCTCTTCCATTCAGGAGTGGTTGGACAAACGGCACTCAAAGGCTTGACTTCGTGATAAAAACTGTACAGAGCATCGATGTAATCCGGTTTGTAGATACCGGGCGGGCGGGCATCAGAAAACGTTTTAAGAGCCTGTGTGACGCTCATCATCGGCCTCGTGCGCATGAGGTAATGCACAATGATGAACCCTGTGCGGTTATGGCCGTGCGTACAATGAACGAGAACATACTTGTTTGACAAGTTGTGTTTCTCGAACTGATTAACTTCGTTGACAAATGTGTTCACAGAGAGATAGTCTGGCACGGAATCACGACCAGTGCAACGAATCTTAACATAGTGGATGCCTTCCTGTCTTAACTCTGTGCTAGGATCATAGTAACGAGCCGTGTTGGTGAGATCAATCACCATACCAATTGGCTTCTTATCTGTATTAGTAACCCACTGTTTGAAAGTGTATCTTTTTTCAAGAGGAACACTATTGTTGTAGAGTCACTGAGAGGAACTTTTGAAGGAACGATGCATCCGATTTCGTGACCAAAACGAGGACAATGTAGCCAACCATGAGGGATGATTGTTGTGTTCTGATCACGAGGATAATAATCTCTCATTCTTTTCCTTTTTTCTTCTGAGGTTCCTATTCTGTCTTCGAGATGTCTCTTACGAGAAGAAGAAGAACAACTCGCTCCTGCTTCTTCCGAGTACATCGTAGCGATTATTTTTCTCTAAGGGCAAACAAAAAGCAACACCACCGAAAGAGACTGAAAGTGTGATCGAAACCTTTCGCGAACAAGAAGAGAGACAGAGAGAGGGTCAGAAGGATAATGGAAAAAAGTCGCGGAGGAGTCGTATTTATAGTTACTCTTAGGGCTTATTAATGTGGTCGTTTGACTTGAGCCACGTCTTCTTCTTTAATGGGCTGTATGGCCCAGAAATATTGCAACCAATGTCATTTTTTTTACCCGCTGGGCCTGCGGGTATTCGGGTCGATATGATTCGGTTGTTTTAGAGTTCAGGTAATCGGGGTATGGGAGAAGGATATGGTAACATTATTTTCGTATTTATAACCGAATACGAAATAAATAAATAAAAATCCAACGAAACCAAATCAAAAGAAAATTACTTTTGGATCTAATATGGATCTACTTTGTACACACAAAAAAAAATAGAAACCCCAAAATTTTCAAAAACAAAAGTGTCGCGGCTAATTGACATAAATGGTGAATTATGTACACACATGGGTTTTTTACTTTCTACTTTTTGGTTTAAACGTTATCGAACATTGGAATTTTGTTATTAAGCCCGTATAGTTTGACTCAGGGATCAGCTAAAGTTCGGGCGGGTAAAATGAATATATGCTATGTTTGGGTAGGGACCACGTGGCATGCTTTTATTTTTACTATAGACGTGAGAAAGAGAAAAGCAAACATGTGATGATGTCACAAAAGAATGTTGCAGTAACACAATCTCTCAATTTGAGTATACTCACGAATTTAACCTGACCAAAAAGACAGACAGTCCATTAAATGGCAAGCAGTTGCAGAGATTCTCAGTTAAACAGCGTGCAGTTTGCATTTGACATATAAACCACTACTCTCTCCACATAAAGCTTCTGTGACCTTGACATTTCGAAATCTTTTAAACTTCTTATAGTAGAATCTCTCTGACGAATACTTTATATTCTTTTCCACTGATATACTTCAAAGACACAATAGCATTTTTCTTTTCCAGTGATTATAATACCAACTTAGGACTTCACTGAAGACGCAAAATTTTAACTCTAATTTTTTTTTGAAACATCAAGTTCTGCGGTCTTGTGAAAAAGCAAGAAGCAGACCACATTAAGGCGAAGAATCGAAATGTGAAAGTCAAGAAATATCTGACTTACTGAGTCACAAAACTTAGGAATCTTCATGGATGAGCAATCTGTTATTAGAAAGAGAGTAAGAAAAAGTTTGCTAAACATCTAAAAATTCACCCAATTGACCTGATTTCTCAGATAGAACGAAACACTTTCCAGGACATAAGTAACTGATGTATACAGAGCTAGCGTTCGTCAAGACTGATCAGGTTCCAGCATTGTGTAAGAAAATACATTGCATAAACCAATTATGAATCAACCCATTAATCATGCTTTTGATAACAAATGTTGATAAGGAATCAACAGACTCTTTCAAGGTTTTTGTTAGCACCCATAAAATCTTGTTTCTACTCGTTCTTCCACGCGTAGAGAATCAACGAAAAACCAAAACTTTGAGACTTGGAGTTTGTTGTAGTCATGTCCTGTGAGAAAGACAAGCTCTTGTCAGGAGATTGACAAGTCCTGAACATGAACACGGCGTTTCCCGCTGAAGGCATAGCAAAAAGCCAGCTATGAACATCCCAGAGAACTTCCACAGCCATTCTATTAACAACTATCGTGTCGTTGCCACGGAACTTCCATTTAAGCCGCTTCACCTGCAACAATGTCTTCCCATCCACACGAACAATGAGACAAGGATCAGTGACACTCGTGTCACATTCAATCACAAGATCATGGATTTTCCCATCGGCGCAAAGCTGAGCTTTTGTTGCAAACACTCTCTTACCAAAGACATGCTCTTTCTTGGCAATGAACACAGCACCTAGTGATGAAGGTGAAGCATTCGTCTTCTTGAAAGCTTCTTTCTTCATATCGCCAAGAAGCAGAACCATTTCCTTGTCTACAACAACACCCACGTAGAATCCTCCCAAAGCTTCAGGGCCTGATCCGAATTTTGCGGAGGAGAGATCCCAGAAAACATCGATGTTACACGAATACGCCTCTAAACTCTTGGACCCTTTTCGTTTTGTGAAGAGCCATGGCTTAATCTCGACTTTACACAGACTTTGGTTACAGGAATCATCAACTCCAATGGTTACACTTTGACCCATCAGATTCTTAGTCCATGTCACTGTGATCAAGCAATTTCTTCCCCGAATACGGCACTGGTAGATGCAAGTCACCAGATTCTGGGCATTTTTGCCGGAGTTTGAAGACGATGAATCCGCAACTTGAACGCCATTTTCACCAAAGCAAGAAGGAAAATCCTTCATCTCTGTAAACTTCCAATCCCAGTCTCTCTTTTTCTCTCTCTCACCGGAATTTCAACAAACACTTGGCAGCCAAACTGCGCAACGCTAAGAACCGTATACACAGACGAATTTTGACTAAGACAATGACTGATTCTGTAAGTCGAGAAGAAGAAAATAAAAATTGAATTTTTTGAATTTTTTTACCTGATGAGACCGATGAATTACTTTTAAAGAATGAGAAACTGCATCGAAATCTGAAGAATGCTCATGGGATTTGGCTTGAGAGTCTCGTCGATTGGATCCGTTGTCTACAAGAAAAATCAACAATCAAAGGAAAGAGATTTGAAAGCCGGAGAATAAGGAGAGAGAGAGAGAGAGAGAGAGAGAGAGAGAGAGAGGAGGAGGAGGAAGCAAATCGCCAAAGTAAAGGGTGTTGTGTTTACTCTTTTCTGATAAAAACTCAAACAGAGACAGAAACAGACAAAAAGGAGACTCCTTTCACTCTCAAAATTTTATTACCGTATTTAAACCACCAAATAAAAACCTAACTACAATTGAGTCGGCAAAAATTGACATCGAGAACGTTGCCCCCTAAAAACAAAAATTAAATAAGACTTTTAATTTTGTTGTATGGATAATTTTGTTAAACACTTTAGGTTCACATATCTTTTTGAAATTCAAGGTATGTATCCGGTATTTGATGATAATTTTGTATAAAACTTCCAGTTGTAGATTTTAATTGTAACTGTATTCAAAACATTTGATTTTATCAAACACATTACCTAGTATTTCCAGGATCTATTAAACTCTTTGAATATTTAGTGAATGTATGGATATTCAATGTTCGAGAATCATTCAAAGTAATGTTTTATATTGTTAACAAACAAAAAGTAATGTTCTATCATCTCTTCCCAAACTTGGTTTATTTTTTTACTTTCTCACAAATTTATTTTTGTTTTTGATGACATTAAACTATTCATATACCATCGCAAGACAATCAAATCTTTAAACTCTGTTGATCAGTTCTCCTGTGATAATATCACCAACCAAACGTAACAATCAATAAATAATCAATAACTTGAGGATTGAAATTGGTCCATCGAATAAACCAAAATGCAAGCACGACTTATGTAAATATAAGTACACATTGCATTAAATTATTATTTCCGAACGTAGAGCTGGTGTTATAAAAGCCACTGCATATGATTTTAATTTTTAAGACATCAGGCATCATTTATATGACTTCGTTATTAATACTATGAACTATATACGAGACAAGCATAACTGCAAAAAGTTTTTTTTTTATCTTCTAACTCTTAATGTTGCGATCTTTTATGCTGCGTACATAAATGATATCCATGAGAAAACACTATTTACAGTAATGTCTATGGATCATGATGGTCCAAAATGCTGTGCTTTTGCCTTTTGTTCGACCAAATATTATGCTTCAGCAACAAGAATTCATCTTTTATAACACGAAAAATTTGGAAAAATTCGGGGCAATTAGCCAATTACCATATTTTGAGAATTATATACAAGGAAAATAAAATACTCATTAAATTTCAGAAACTGCCAGCTTCATCATCATCATTACAGCCATTACTTCTCTCTCTAAATCTAAGCCCTTTTTCTCTCTCTACCCTTTGTTTTGTTGATATTATATAATAAAAAGCTATGTTGTTTGGTTGGATCCGGACTCTGGAGATTGTATGGTGAATTATTTTATAATATATATTCTGATTTCGAATACTGTTGTTTGATAACAAATAAAACTCCAAAACTATGTTGTTTGCCTTATTCGCCATGTATCTCTCTGTCGATAGATCCAAATTCATTAACTTTTCGGAAGAAACAGGATTTTATTCGTCACTGTTGATTTATGTCCATGAAAATACTGATTAAAAGTCTAAGAAAGTATAAAGCTAAGACTAAATTCGAGGAAAATAATTTGGTTTTATACGTATGGAAGGAAATGGTACTCACGTGTACTTGTCCATGAGTAGTTGTCATGCGTTACAACCCAAATTTGGGCCCATCTTTCTTGGACTTTTTGGGCCTTTTTCTTGAATACCGTTGTCTTTTATTCCTTTTAAACATATAATTCACTAGGTGCACATGATTACATGAATAACAATCAAACAAAATGTCGAAAAAAAATATTCAAACAAATAGAATATTTTTTTGTTATTGGAAACATAAATTTTTTTCTTGTGTTTGAAAAAAAAATTAATTATTAAATTTATGAAAGATTAAATTACATGTAGTCAGTAGTCATAAAAAAAATGTAGTCAGTATAGTCAGACGTAAATTTTGTAGTTTCGCATGCATACATTACTAATTTACAAATTACATAGTAGTTTCCATAAAATGTACAAAGTTGTCGGAGCTACTACATACCTTCAGTAACAATCTACCAACAAGAAAACGTAGCTAAACTTTTCTAGTGCATGAAAGTAACTAATCTATGATGCATAAGAATTGGACACATGAGTTAACGGTTTCCATTTAGACAACCCCAATTTTAACTTATGCCACGTCAAACTATTGATATGCTTTTGAACCGATCGACCGACATTAACGTGAACTTTAGGTCCCAATTTTGAATTATTCTTATCGGGATCTGATTTTCTTTATTGATTTATATATTTAACGATTCACCTCCCCTCACACCCACTTTGCGTGTAGAAACCGTTTCTTCGGGATAATCGATTTTTTAAAAATCTTATATATAATTAGAGAGTTTAGTGTCCACATCAGTATCAATAAAAAGTATTTTAAATATTTGTTTATTTAAAGCATAATTACATTTATTACTATAATCAACTCTAAATCAGTAAAATTTAATACTTATCTCACAAATTTAGAATGTGAAACTGATTAATGAATAAAATAAATTTAAGTTTATATAAATGCATTTATATATATATATTATTTATTAAAAACGATATATTATTACAATTTTTAAAAAAGTTAGAGAAAACGACAATAATAAAAAAAAAGCAATGATGAAAACAAATTAAAAAATAGGAGGAAAAAGAACCATCAGAAATATAAAAAGATGACTTATGTAAAGATGAAGTAAAAGAAAAAGAAAACATACACCAGATAAATAAATTAAAAAAAAAAAAAAAATCAGAAAAAAAAGAAAAACCTAAAAAAAAAAAAAAAAAAACTGAAATAAGAAGAAAAGAAAAGTAGAAGTCAAAGACAATGAAAAAGAAGATGAAAAGTAAAAAAATAAAAACTAAAAAGAAGAAGAACGCAAAACTGATGAAGAAAAAATTTAGAAAATAGGAAAAATAAGACATTGAAGATGAAAAAGAAGAGCAGAAGATAAAGATAACAAACTATAAAGAAGAAAATTAAAAAAAATAATAATAATAAGAAAAAAAATCAAAGAGATGAAGAAGAAGATGAAAGAGATAAAAAAAAACAGTAAGAAGAATACAAAACTGATCAAGAAATTTTTTGAAAAACACGAAAAATAAGATATTGAAGATGAAAAAAGGGAATGGAATATGAAAATAACAAGATATTAGAATATGAAAATGAGAATGAGAAATTTGTTTTTAAAAAAAAAACAAATATGATGAATTAGTTGTTCAACAATTTGTAATAATAGTCGCTATTTCATATATCTTCACTCAACATTAACTTATAAGTGTTCGCGAAGCGCGGAATCAATTCTTAGTTATACTAATAAACAAACATGTTGAAACGATGCAAGTTTATTTTATTCATTGATATATTTATTCAACCTAGTCTCTAATCTATTGCCTAATTTAATTTTAAACAGTCGAGTCGTAATATATAGTTTAGAGAAACTCAAACAAAATAAAATAAAAATATTTTGTGTTTTTTTTTGGGGACTAAGTCTTGTATATATATCTTAATTCAAAGCTCCATCATTAACATTACTATATTAGGAAAGCTATGCCGATGCGAGTTGAGACCACGACTGCACATAAATATGCTTACTACCAAACTTTTTCTAATTTCGTTACTATATGACAAATCGACCTAATTTGATAACCAAGGTTTGTTTGTTTTTTTTTAGTTTATTTTAATATGGGATGCATGCATATAGATAATAGAAGATACTTGCACCAACATACGATTCAGTACTACAAAGTTTATCCAACCAAAAAAAAGAGTAAAAAGTTTATATCTACAAGTCCATTGTCTCACTCTCACGCTAGTTCAGTTTTTACCCCCTAAAGCAGCGTTTAAAGAATCAAATCAGCATTGAAGAGTCACTGAAAGTTGAAATAATGGTTGCAGATTCAAATTAAACAAGTTTGTTCACTGAAATCATCAGTCTTGACTCACCCCACAATTGTTCAATGTACAAATCCAAGGGAGCTATTACCTCTATCTACATTCAAAGCCAGATGCTACAATAATCTTTTTTGTTTAATGAAAATTTTTGTTTCCCAATATTTATTATATGCAAATAAATTTCTTCAAGTGCAATATAGGTTGGTGCTGAGAAAAACCACAGCCATACATTTTGGTAAACAAAGACGGCAAAATATGAGATGTGTTACAGATTGTTATCTCGCTTTAATCAATTTTTGGTTTACATGTAAAGATCCATATTGAAGATACTGGTTGGTAATTAGCTTATCTGAGTTGTCTGTTCACTGTTGCCTGTTGGTCATGCAAGGCCGTGCTCATGTAAAATAAAGGCAACAGTTTAGGCCCACACTAAATCGTCAAAACCCGAGGCCCCATTAATATAAATTACGTTTTGTGTCTATCTTCATCTTTAGATGGAGTTCGATTGTCTACGAAGCATTTTTTTTCTTGTGTGGATAAAGTTGTCAATGAAGCTTAATTTACCTCTATTTTATTTTTATGGGCTCGAAAGTTGTCAAATGTGGATCCCTTCTCACATATCCCCGCTTGGCCTTGCAGCTCGTTTCGACTCTTGCATGACGGCCAAACTTGGAGTGCGAGATCGTGATCCTGAATTTGTCGGCCTTTTGCTTTGACTTGGGAGATGAGCTTAACGACCTAAGATCCGACTTGTAAAATTTGATAAGAGATTAAAGAATAAACTAAATTTCAAAACAATACTTGGTAGCTCTCATTACTATTGGCATCATGTGCTATTCAACACTTGAATTATATCTCTTTAATATCAATAAACAAATCGTAGTTATTCTTTCTGATTCATCTAAAGTCTTGTTTATTCATTCTAACGAAGAATATTCGTGTTGATAATATTCAGTTGTACGTACCATATCTTTGTATACAGTATATATACTGCTACGTTTCCAGTTTATTTATAGAGGTCCCTTATTTGACCTAATCCTTGTATATACAGTTTTCTCTATTCATTAATAAAGATTAGAGCAATTCCCAAAAAAAAAAAATCCCCAAAATAGCACACTTTCAAATTTTTTGTTTCAATTTTAAAGGGGCTATAGATTTCGCTTTACTGACAATCTGAATTTTCTGTTTTAATTAACCATTCACTCGGATAACAAAATTACTTGATTAGTGTGAATTTACATGCATGCCTTGTTAAATATTGGAGGTCTTTAAAGGTTGTGAAAATTAATTTCAATATGATAGTGTACATATTATGAGTTCAAACATGGCCTAAAAATGAAAGGAAAGAAAGTTTAGTCTTCACCTTTAAAGATTAATTTTGTTCACCACCATAATTGGTAAAACAAATTAAAAGGCATGGTGGTGAAAAAAGGGGCTGGTGCCTTGGTGGTATGGTTGCTTTTGGAGTTACATATATAATTTGCCTACTTATTATATCTGTACGGAGACAACCACGGAATCGCCGACGGAGTTGCGAAACAGAAGTGAGCCCGAATAAATATGAATTACTTATTTATTTATCGTCAAAATAATTTCATTGTTTACTGTTTTTTTTTATTAACTGTAAAGTCTAAAGTGTCTTTCTTCGTCTTGATGCTTATCTTAATCATATCAACTTTTGTCATTTACGACAAACTTTACCATTGAAAAGAATGAAACCAATATAAACAATTTACAGAAATATCTCGTAGTAGTTGGACAGCGTGTTAATCGTCGTGATTCCACCATCGCATTTCGTTTAAAGGTAATCTTATTTATATCTATAAGAAAACTTTATAAGATCAGATATCTTTTGAGATAATGGATGGTATGTTTTAAAACTCGAAAAATAAAACTGATATAGTTTTTAGATTGCAGTTTATTACAAAAATTTAAAAACAAATACACGTATGATATATATATATAGGAGTTTAATTTCTTATAAATTTCAGAAACTTTTTTAAGTATCAACGGAAGTTTTAAGAAAACTTTTTGTATAACACCTGAATATCTAACTCGAAGGTCTTGCAATCCGCGGCATACGAATCTGGATCAGATAAATTCTATACATGCTTCACTATTCCGATGTTCACATATTGATGGAGTTCGACTTTTTTTTTTGTATATACTTTAGACAAAATTTAGATTTTGATTATCGTTTGCTCTCAAAAGTTATCGCTTCATATCCAAACAACATATTAGGTCATGATGGATTTTTCTAACCCGATTTAGAACCGACATGTTCTCTTTTCTTTCCTTCTTCGGCTTGGAGCTAGGAAAGGAAAGTAGGAAAGTGCAACACCACAGTAAAGAGAATATCATGTTATACGCCACCCAGGAACCACCAAGAAACAGTCAACATTGTCCAAGGCAAATGACTGCCATCGAATTTAATTATCTAGATTTGGTGGTTTATGTACTAAATTATAATTTATTATGATGATCTAATTATAATTACTATCTTACAGATGCTGAATTTTTAATCTAATTGATCTTATAAGCATTAAAAATTTGATTAATGTTACAAAAGTTACTTAATTATTATACTTATATTATATTTTTTTTCTAAATTAAAAAATGCCTATTTTTATCAATAGTGTTCATTTAACGGAACTGAATCTGAATGATAATACAAAACAACATTGACATTGATAATAACATAATCATTATGCATTTATGATACTCATTAAGACTCGTCTACTTAGAAACTAATAAGATAAAACATTTCTCTCATTTAAACATTCTCTCATATATCTTTGATTTGAAAAGATGGGTAGATATCTTAGTAAAAATGTGTTTTAATGTAAAGATAGGTAGTTATCCTAAAAAAAATGTATCTTATTCTTAATCCAACATTTGTTTGTTGCAAAAAAAAGAAGGATAAAAAGAAAAGAAAGAAAAATCAAACATTTGTTTACTCCTTTGGACCACGCTCTCTGAGTCTGGCAACCGCCTTTGCCTACAGCTTTCATGAGATAGTTATGTTTAAAGAAACAACTGAAGAAAAAAAAATATAAATCAAAAAAGGAAAAAAATCAATGAAAAAAATAAATAAAGGAAAGAAAGAGAAAGAATCTGGTTTTCTTTTGTCTTTCAAGCTCAAACGAAACCTCTCTCCTCATTTACACGAGTTTAATGTTTATTTGCTTAACTTATTATGTCAGAGGTACAAAGATGACTATAATGAAAAGGCTACAAGAAAGAAAAAAATACCCAAAACCTACCATATCAAAAAGGAGATAATTTATTAATATAATAATTACTATATATTGGTCTGGGATTTTCTTTTTATTTCCCTTCCATGTTTTGCTCTTTTTGATTCTGCTTGGGGTAATAATGGACAATCTCAGCCATCTTGAACCAGATTACTCTGAGTTTGTTGAAGTTGATCCTTCTGGAAGATATGGAAGAGTAAATTTTATCCCTCTCAACTTCCAAACTCAGTTAATTGCTTGCTTCTCTTTTGATTTCTTAAGGTTTTTGCGTGTTCTTGTTGTTGCAGTACAGTGAAGTTCTGGGTAAAGGATCATCAAAGACCGTGTAAGAATCCAATCTCTCTCTTAAATTTCTTAAATTTTTCAATTTTTGTTTTAACATTTCTAGATTTGGTGTTGGAGTTTCTTGCCTACCATTACCAAAACCTGTTCTAATGTTTATATCAAGTTTTGTCAGTAAAGTTTAATTATTTTTTCCTTTCCTAAACCATAAAAATCCTTAGATTTTCCATTAGTTTTTTTGGGTTTTTAATGGTGGTCGAATCATGATTGAGTTTTAAAAGATTTATCATTTCAGTAGAAAAAAGGTTGAACCTTTTATGTTTCCTCAATGATTTCCCCACTTGGTAGATTAATTTATACAAAATAGGAAAATAATCCACTTTTCTCTGTTTGCCTAAACCATTTTTAGTTTCTGCATAAACAGAAAAAAGGCATCTTGATCATAGATCAAAAAGCTGGGTTTAATGATTCTGAATTAGACAAAAACTATTTTTGTGGCTCCTGTATTTCGATTTGCAGTTACAGAGGATTTGATGAGTATGAAGGTATAGAAGTAGCATGGAACCAAGTAAAGCTCTACGATTTCTTGCAGAGTCCTCAAGAACTGGAGAGGCTCTACTGTGAGATCCATCTCCTCAAAACACTGAAACACAAGAGCATCATGAAATTCTACACTTCTTGGGTCGATACAGAGAATCGAATCATTAACTTCATCACTGAAATGTTTTCTTCTGGTACCCTGAGACAGTAAGCTTCTCTGTCTATCTCGTATCTAAGTTATGTTTCTCTTGATTACTGACTCATAAACATGTAATACATTAAGGATGTTATTGGTTTAATGAAATCTGGTGAATGCAGGTATAGGCTAAAGCACAAGAGAGTGAACATAAGAGCAGTGAAGCATTGGTGTAGACAGATCTTGAAAGGCTTAAACTATCTTCATACCCATGACCCTCCTGTGATTCACAGAGATCTCAAATGTGACAACATATTCGTCAATGGGAACCAAGGAGAAGTCAAGATTGGGGATCTTGGTCTTGCTGCTATCTTGCAAAACTCTCACGCTGCTCATTGTGTCGGTATGCAATATGTTCAGTGCTTTTGCTTTTGGTGAGTTCATAGTTGGATTCTGATGCTGAAAGTTTTTTTTTTTTGGCCTCTTAGGGACACCAGAGTTCATGGCTCCCGAAGTCTATGAAGAAGAATATAATGAATTAGTCGATATTTACTCGTTTGGGATGTGTGTTTTGGAATTAGTAACGTTTGATTACCCGTACAGTGAGTGTACTCACCCTGCTCAGATTTACAAGAGAGTGATATCGGTGAGAATCAACTCCCCTATATTCTGTTAAAAGCTTTTGCATTGAGTTAAAGATGCTAAAATTCTCTTTCTCTCAGGGCAAGAAACCAGACTCATTAGACAAGGTGAAAGATCTTGAGGTTAAAGGCTTTATAGAGAAATGCTTAGCCACTGCGTCTCTTAGGCTCTCTGCTCGTGAACTATTAGAGGACCCTTTTCTGTGTATCGATGAAGTTGAATCCAATTTGAGACCCGTAGAGAGCCAAATGGGTCAGATAGATGAAGCTGGGACTCCTCTTAGGCACTCTTATCATATACTTGACTATTACTGCAACGACCAAACCAAAGAAAACTCTTTTGATCATCCTCACTACTCAAACGGTTACTACATCCACGATAAAAGAAACCAATGGGAATACAATGGAGATGAGACAGTGGAGTCACAGGGAATAGAGGTCTTTGAGTTTCAAAACGATGATCATGAAGAAGCAGAAGAAGACGATGAGAATTTTGACAATGTCCATATAAGCATAAAAGGGAAGAGAAGAGACAATGGTGATGGACTGTTCCTGCGACTAAGAATCGCTGACAAGGAAGGTTTGTTACACTCTATACCATTCTTCTTCTCTGTTTTGGTTTTAGTAAGAGTCAAGGATCGTTACAGTTCCATTTTGCAGGGCTAGTGAGAAACATATACTTCCCGTTTGACATTGAAACCGACACAGCAATTAGCGTTGCAAGGGAGATGGTGGAAGAGCTGGAGATGGACGACCGAGATGTCTCAAAGATAGCAAACATGATCGATGGAGAGATTGCTTCTCTGGTTCCAAATTGGAGATCAGGCCTCGAGTTTGAGAGCATCTTCTGCAACTGCGCCTCGAACCACTCGCTCATGGACTTCAAAGTGATGCAGTGTTGCAGAAACGGGTGTGGAGAGAAGCATGGACGGTTTGAGGAGATCACGTTCGGGACAACACCAATCTGACCAAGAATAGGGATTTTCTTGTGGGTCAAGTAACGTTTTACACTAACTATATATATATATATGGTTCCAGAATCTTTCTCTTTTAACACCTTCCATAGCCTGCGATGAGCTATCCGATGAAAGTGAGAATCGAATCAACAGCTGAAAAGTCTAGTGGAAGGACATTTTCGATTCCTGTTAATGGGTTTGATAAGTTTTTTTTTGTTGGGGCTAATATGTGTAGAAATAGTTACAGTAACTTGACAAACAGTAATTATTTGGAGAATAACTTTTATATATAGCTCATTAAACCTTAATTGTCTTAAACTCGATTTCTGATTTTACGTTTACCGTTATTTATATAGTATATGTGAAAAGAAACTCACATTTTTGAAAAGGAAAAAAAAATTATCATCAGTTTATCATAAAACATTTTTTGTAAACTTACAACGCATGCAGAAAGATTTTTCCAATTGCTTTTGACGTTAATGTTAACAGATGGCAAATAAATTTTGCTTTTCTTTTTTCACTGTAAATTCAAATTTATTAGAAAGCTCCAACCATAATTGAAATCACATTGGAAGGGTTCGAATCTTATTAGGTACAAATGTTTTCTATATATTTTGTAGCTGCTACATCAAAGAAAAAGTATTTAAGATGAACCACCACTCTTACCAGAATACCAGTAGTAAAAAGTAAATAAACTAAACAAAGTTATGCAAGACTCTTGCTGTCAAAAGCTCCCAAAAATTACTTTACCACATTATAAGGCAATATAACTAACCCCTCCTAAATTTGGTGTGGATAATATAGTAATGTTTGGGCCCAATGGGCTTTGACGTCCGTTTGAACTGTATGTTTCGAACCAGCTAATACACTTTCTCAGCATTGGATTTAATAAGACCCACTAAAGTTTGGCCCATCAAACTAGAACCAGTAAGAAAAGAAACCCTAAATACTTGAAAGTGAGAGATATATATATAATCATCTAGGGTTTTGCTTGCTGCTTCTCTTTTCTAAGGCTGCCGCGAGGGACAAACGTCGATTTTCACAACCGGAGAGCTCAATCTGATCTCGTAGGAATCGCAGCCATGGCGGAAAAAGCAGTCACCATCAGGACCAGGAAGTTCATGACCAACAGGCTTCTCTCCAGGAAGCAATTTGTGAGTTCCATCTTTCACTGCATCCATTAGTCTCTATCTTCCATACGATTTGCCAGTGTAGCGTATTCGCCATCGAATCATAAACTCTTGGGAGGTAGAAAGACTTAGATGAGCGGATTCTTAGGAGCATTTCTTCTGTTTTTGCCTTGAAAGATTTGAATTTTACAACTTTTGATGTTTAGTGTTTTGACAACATGATTTTTCTCTATTTCGATATTATATTACATTTTGATCGCTCATTTCGAATTGAGCAACTCGATTTTCAAAGATATATTACTTTCACATAGCAAGTTTTTTGGTGTAAAGTGTAAACACATAAAGCTATTATTTGTTTGGAATTTTCCTCCAACCTAAGATTATGTACTAATTAGTTATGGTGGTTTATGAATGTAGGTTATTGATGTTCTCCACCCAGGAAGAGCCAATGTTTCAAAGGTATACTCTTTACTTCCATTGTCGTCTCAATTACAATCAGGCTATCTAGCTATGCGTTTTTCTTAGTTTTTCTTAGAGCTTTGAGAAGATTCTGATTGTTATTTTCTGTTGTAATCAAGGCTGAGCTGAAGGAGAAGTTGGCAAGGATGTACGAGGTTAAGGATCCAAATGCTATCTTTGTCTTCAAATTCAGAACCCATTTCGGAGGTGGTAAATCTTCTGGATTTGGTTTGATCTATGACACCGTCGAGAGTGCAAAGAAATTCGAGCCGAAATACAGGCTGATCAGGGTAAATGCTCTTTCCGCTCTTACTTCTTTGATAGTAATGTGCCTTCTCTTTAGTTTATATTCAGTCTAGTTTTAGTCTAGCTCTACGGGTAGTGCTTTTATATTCCCCGTTTTGTTATGGAACTATGATGTTGTTGATGTGAGAGATGTTACAGTTTCAGAGTCGTAAATATTCGAAATTTTCGTAGAAGTTAGGATTCCCTGCGAATTCATACTAAAATGATTCGGGATGTGATTGACAGAACGGACTTGACACCAAGATCGAGAGATCAAGGAAACAGATGAAGGAGAGGAAGAACAGGGCGAAGAAAATCCGTGGTGTTAAGAAGGTGAGAGATCAATGTTACCTGTTACCTAAACATTTGCTTTATCTGATTTGGTTCCCCCTTCGTTTTGACTTAACGGTTCTTTGTGTGTGTAGACCAAGGCTGGTGACCCCAAGAAGAAGTAAGATGTTGAAGACAGCAGCAGCATTATGGGTTTTATTCTGCATCATCCCTTCTCTATGGCCATGTTTGCTATTAGACCTCTTCTAATTACATCTCGATTTTGTGCTTGTCATTGTCACACTCGTTCTATCTCGTTTTGGGTTTTGCTTTAAGCGTTAGAGAACCCATATGCTAAAGATTTTGCTGAATACATCATTTAAAAACTTCATCTCCTTGGTTCCTCTAAAAAAAACCCATTAGTATTCGCACCACTAGTATTCTTTGTTTTGTTTTCAACCGACTTATGTTGATTTTGATTGCTTTTACGTTTCGGTGACTTGAGTGCATTAGCCAAGGACAAAGTTTCTTATTACAAGACTAAACATTACGTACTTCAATTTTAGCCAGGCGGACAATTTTGAAAAGTAAAATGTTTACCAAATAAGTAAAATGGTGAAATATCGAGTTATCCAAGATAGAAAGTTTGGAAACCAAATCATTTGCTACGGTCTTTGCTTCGTTACGCACAAGCAAAAAGCTACATTTACTGCTTATGGGATCAGCTAACCTAGAAATGTCATTTAGACAAATGATAAAATATGGTGAGACCATAGTTGTGAGCCTGCAACAAGTTGATATACGATTTTAGGATCTCCACAAAAGATATATGAATCAACTAGTGACATGTAGAGTTTGTCTTGGTAAACTGTCACCCAAAGCGGGTTTCAAGTAGGTTGAAAGTAAAAACACCCTTTCTTTTGAGGCTAAAGAATTCTTAAGTAAATTTTGTCCTTAATATTAAATTAACCAATTAATTAATTGGCTTTTAAATTATAATAGTTGAATCTTCTTTATGAGATCTCTCGCCGAACGAGTGGAATAAAATATGTTAAAAATTATCATTGCTTTCTTTCATAGGATTCTTCTTACTTCAACCATATTTTTGTCATGTGTTATATACTACGTTAAAGTTAAATTAAGAGCATTGGCACCGCCTTCCTTCTGTTAAGAAAAGGAGACAAGAGGGAGGTTTGGGAAAGTGTGGAAGACGTACACGCGAGGATATGTATTATTAGTTTTTATTCGATTTCGTAAATTATGTTTTATATCCTTCAGAAGACCTAAAACAATCTTGCTTAACGAAACTTGTTCTTGTCAAATTTTTAAGAAAGTTTTTACCACCATCATCCATATTCCATTTTGTAACGTATGTATTTGTTGTTTTTACCAACAACCACTGTAACGTATAACTGTTTTTTTTTTATATTAAAATGTTTAAAATTATTACTTTTGTTATCTAAGGAAGACCATCGATGCGTTTCCATGTGGAGGTCAACAAAGATGGCCTATTTCCAATTTTTTATATTCCGTTATTCGTTTAACTAACTCATTTCGGTGACGTGCACCTCTCTCGTTCAATGATTGAGTATGCACAAACAAATTGTTTTCGACTCTTTTTATATCGCATGTTAAGTAAAGATACTCACACATACATTTATTCGTCTATTAAAAGAGAAGTGTCCTCCTCTCATACCAATTTGGCATTTGATGGTTCTGATTTTAGAATACTTGTCTAACATTAGTAACAAAGTGTGCCAGTTTAAGTCTTTTCAAAAATATTTTCATGAGGAGTCTTTGTGGCCAAACAAAGAGTCAAAAAGTAATTTTATCACAACTAGCCAACTACAGCTTCAAATTGAATTTAAAACAAGAAGACTAAAAACTAAATAAAAAAAATCCAAAAAAAAAAACAAACTGAACCATATTGACTACTCATTTATCACAATACTGCTAAATGGCCTATACCGATTACGGCACATGAATTTGCATATTTAATGGAAGATGAGTCTTTTTAATTTTTGATGGAAGATGAGTCGTATCTACCAAAATGCTAACGTGTTCCTGATCCCATTTATGATTTGAGTCATAAGACTTATCCCGGTTCTATTATTGTGCCATTTTCAGTTTTCTTTATTATTTTTTATTATATTTTAAAATTAACGACTATTAATCCACGATCACACCGGGCCTGATAAAAAATCAATTGCAATATATGTATGTAAACGAAATACTCGATGTTTTTTGGTTGTAACATCACGGAATATTTGATGTGATTACTGGTGAATCAGTAGTTGTGTTAGAAGAAGTATAACAAACAGAATAACAATTAGAAGAAATAGATAAACTTTAAACAATGTTTTAAACAATAATAGTATGAATTATTTCGACCAAAAAAGAAAGAAAATTATAGTATGAATTTCTCTTTTATCTCATGTTTTTCCGATCTTTGTAATCTTTTTTCTTACTACATGATGAATATGAGAAACTAATTCCTAATATTCTCATAAAACTTAAAAAAAAAAACAGATTGCTCAAAACTACTGGATTATACTTAGTCAGTTAAGGAAAGTTTAGTTACTATTATTCGTTTAGTGAAAAGAATCCTCATAACGTTGCGTATTTAGCCTTAAACAGTTCTTCCACTCTTTTTTCAGGTCTAATTCGCTCTTTTGGCTAATAAAACCCAATTTCCTTGGTTGCTCACTTTCCAATTAATCTCAGACTCATCTCTCTTTCTCTCTCTCTCACACATCAGCTTCGGTTCGTCTCTATCTCCCCAAAACTCAACCTTCTTTTGGACTCCTCTGATTTGTTTATAAACACATCAATTGGCTCTCCTCTTCTTCAATCTTCACCCACCACACAATCGCTCTTCTTCGATTTCTCCAGGATTACCCCGAATCATCCCTCAAATTCTCAGTCATGGAAGAAGCTAAGGGTAAACTATTAACGATCTTCTCACTTTTATCTCTCTACTCATAGCATTTTGCTTATAATCGCCTTTGATTCTGTCGATCAAGATCGGAGTATTTATTTTCCCCTATTTTGTGTGTTTCTGCTGGAGATTGCATCCGATAAGAACTTTGATTATTAGTGGCAGCTGTTTGGTTTTGGATTATACAACCGAATCGATCGTCTTATCGATTGTTTTCCCCAGATCAACTATCTCCCTACTGCGATTCCCGAATCGAACTTTTTCACCAGCTTATTCAATGTTGAATTGTTATTTCCTCTTATTCTCAGATCGGGAATCTTGAATTTTCCTTCGATTTGGACCATTCCTTCATATTTTCGTCATTTATTTTCACATGCAAATGATTTTTTTTTTTTTTACCAGAATTTACCACTGCCTATGACACAATTATACTCGTTGTCAATCACAGACGACATGTGACAAGGAGCCACTCTTTTATACATTCATCACACTTTACATATGCTTACGGTTTGATTGTCCTGCTTTGCGAATTTATAGTTGTGTTCAATTTTAGGTGATTTTGACTTTTAGATTAGTAACAATGGCTTCTAGTTTTCTGTCATCTTTGCTGGCAGATTCCTCCTTTGGCGATGTTTACTTGTATCACAAGTATAATGTTATATGTCTCTTTTGTCTGGTAGCTTATGCCGTGAGTAAACATGAGCTGTTGTTGATCAATTGCTGTGTTTTGTGCGTAGAACACGAGCTATGTCATATTTGATTTTTTATTTCTTTGCTCTTTCATTTGATGTTTGGAGGTTCTAATTGCTCTATCATTGAACTGTGTAGTGGAAGCAAAAGACGGAACCATCTCCGTGGCTACTGCCTTTGCCGGTCACCAACAAGGTATGGACCTGATGCGTACTTATGGTGATCACTTATGATATATTCCCCAATAATGGTTCCACTCATTCAGCTTGATCATTTCTGATTCCTATAATGGTTGATGCGTCAACTGTACACACACAAATTAAGCTTATCCGCTCCTCTACTCCCCACTAGTTCATTCACAGATATCTTTCATCACGGCAAAATAAAGATCCCGTTTCTCTAACTCACAGGGACCTTTGACTTTGTGATACGCCCTTGTCACATTCCATTCTGTTTTCCACAGTCTTAGTTAGTTGGAAATAATAGGTACTTGAAGAAATTGCCGTGGTTTATGTTTCTACTTTGTGTTTGATCAGCTGTGCACGACAGCGACCACAAATTCCTAACCCAAGCTGTTGAAGAAGCTTACAAGGGAGTTGAGTGTGGTGATGGTGGCCCATTTGGCGCGGTTATTGTGCATAAGAACGAGGTCATTGCTAGCTGCCACAATATGGTTTTGAAATACACAGACCCAACTGCACATGCCGAGGTCACAGCCATCAGAGAGGTACAAGAGAGTATTCATCGGATTGATGAAATTTGTTGAAGTCACTTAGCTTTTGATCTTGAAACATTGCTAAAACCGGTTATCCAACAATGATGTGCATCCATTCATTATTGAATCCATTGTGAACGCGCAGGCGTGCAAGAAACTCAACCAAATCGAGCTATCAGAATGCGAGATATATGCATCTTGTGAGCCGTGTCCTATGTGCTTTGGAGCCATTCATCTCTCGAGACTCAAGGTAAAATATGGAAGCATGTCTGCACAAACCCACCTTTCAAGTCTCTTCATTACATAAGGTCTAACTGATGAGTACTCATCTCTTTACTTGTGAACAGAGATTGGTTTATGGAGCCAAAGCCGAAGCAGCCATAGCCATCGGGTTCGATGACTTCATAGCTGATGCACTGAGAGGCACCGGGGTTTACCAGAAATCTAACCTGGAGATCAAGAAAGCAGACGGGAATGGCGCAGTTATTGCTGAGCAAGTATTCCAGAACACTAAGGAGAAGTTCCGTTTATACTAAGGCTCTGCTCCTTCATCACATTCTTCTTCCTATTATTCTTCATGATGGCAATTAGAAGAAGTCGAAGAAGAAATGCACTTGCTTTAACAAAATAATCTGTTTCAAATTGTGAATTTTAAATACGGAAGTAAAAAAGAAAAGACAAAAAACTCAATTTCGGTTCTTGTTGACTTTGTTTTTTGTTTTTCTTCCCTCCATTTGAATTGAACTGGTAAATACTTTCTTCTCCCGTCGAAATTAATTTTTATCTTTATCGTCCCAAGTTTCTGTGCAAAACCAAGTTCACTCTAATAAATGGAATTTGTTCTTCTTATTAAACAACATTGGCTGAACAGGAAGTGAAAAGTATGGAAGTTATATACACGCAACTTTTTTGTCAACGCTCATACACAGAATTGCGTTTGAGGAACGCTTTTCTGTGAGATGCGGTTGCTGTTGACTTTGGACTATTCCGAAATGATCAGGCTTCAACTAAACCGCAACAACCCAGCACGGGAACGAGTCTGGACCACCACTTGCCTGCAATGCCCAGTCATAATAATTGTATTTCGTGAATTCCGAAACTACCCCTGCTCGAGCCGAAGATTCTCATGCCCTACCACCCCCAACACACAAGCGTATCAATCCTCGTGAACCCAATTCCTCTTTCTCCAATCTCCATCTGGATCTGGTTCTTCTCTTCGTGTCCTGATTCCATCGAAGCTGAAACGATTCGAATTTTCCACTCTGTTTTTTTTTCTGTCTCGCTGCGTTTGTGTTTTCTTGAAGATGACATCTGCTGATCACCGTGACGCTGTTTTCTCTGTTGAATCGCCGGAGCTAGAGGAAGACGGCAGCGCTGGCGGCGGAGGAGGAGGTGGAGGAGGAGGAGAGACTGATTCCGACGAGGATTTACGAGAGAACGAAGATGTGGTTATGCCTGAAGAGCCAAACGAGGCAGACGACGACGATCCCGAATACGAAGATCTGAATTCTCCGTCTATGGTTTCTGCTGTTTCCACAGCTCCGCTGGTTTCCGCGGCGGAGAAATCATCCTCGACGGGCACCGTAACCGTCGCTCTTCCTGCCGGATCCGCCGTACCTGTGGCCGCGATTCCCGTAGATTCCGATCCGAAATGGCATCGCATGACGGAGATCGTCCATCAGAGACCACCGATTGACGACTCAAGACGGCTTTTCCAGAGGCTATGGACCGATGAGGACGAGATCGAGCTCCTCCGTGGCTTCCTCGACTACATCACGAGCCACCGTGGTAGCAGCTCGCATCCGCCTGACACGGCGCCGTTTTACGAGCAGATAAAGTCGAAGCTTCAGCTTGATTTCAACAAGAACCAGCTTGTGGAGAAGCTCCGGCGGCTGAAGAAGAAGTACCGGAACGTGATGAGCAAGATCAGCTCAGGTAAAGAGGTGTTCTTTAAAAGCCCTCATGATCAAGCCACTTTCGACATCTCTAGGAAAATCTGGAATCAAACTGGGAAAATCATAGGGTTTGAAGATAACACCGTGATGGATTTCGAGGAAACCAACAACCACCACCATGTTAATAACAACAACACCAATGGTAGCTCAGGTTTCAACATCCCCATTGCTAATGTGGACTTCGATTCTGAAAACGGCTTGGAGAAGAAAGTGACAATGAGTAGCAGTGGTGGGTCGAGAAAACGATCACGATCGAGGATAGGGAAGATCGATGAAGACAAGCCCATTAATCCGTGTGACGGGCCAGCGCCAAATGCAGCTACAAATGTTAACCTCAACGAGAATGTGGCTGCCATTGGTGAGTTTGGTGAGGGAAGGAATCTAGGAGGGTTGATAGAAGAGACGGTGAGGAACTGTGTGTCGCCTCTGATTAAAGAGATGATGAATGGTACAACGGGAATGATGATGGCTGCGGTAGGAGGGTTCCCAGGAGGTGGTGGTCATGCTCTAGGTGTGTTAAGCCCAACGCTAATGCCGTCACTGAATCTAGGGTTTGGTGGAGGAGGAGGAGGTAAGGGAGTAGCGGATGAACGGTGGAGGAGACAGCAGATTCTTGAGTTGGAAGTGTACTCGAGGAGATTAGATTTGGTTCAGGAGCAGATTAGAGCCACTGTGAATGAGTTGAAGACAATGCCCAATGGAGGATGATGCATAAGGAAGACTTGTAATGGGTTCTTGTAAGATCTAAGTTATGAGCTAGATGAAGAAGAAGGAAGAAGAACATGAAGATGTCTGTCTTGTGGTGAGGTATAGTTTAGCCAGCTATGAACTAATAATCTGAGTATTAAATTTCTGATGGTGATGAAATCTTTTTAGGTATTTTTTAGAGTTTTTATCTTTTTTGTTGATTGGATCTTTATGATTTTGTCCATTAGGGGTGAGTGATAGTGGGGTTGTGCATAACCTTTGTATTAGTCCATTAGATTATAGTTTTTTCGTAGAGTTAGTAGTTCAATAATATATAAACTGTCTGAGCTACTTATTATATATATAAAAAAGAAGAAGCAAATAATGTTTGTGTGTGTTATGTAGACATGTGAAGTAGAGAATCTTTGGTGTGATGTCTTCTCTCATTACATGCTGCAATTGTTATTACAAGAACGCATTGTTATATTTATGTGATTATCAACTATAGATGTATGAGTTTAGCTGTATGGAAATTTGTGCTCTTTTTATTTTACTTCCGAGAAGATTTTTTTAGTGGTTTGTAAAGCATATGCGCATCTTGGGTTAAGCTTATAAAGACAAGTGTTAGATGTTTTATCTTCACATTGAAGAAAAAATGAAAACGCCTTCGGACTTTTTGTTTTTGTTTTTCTCTTAAAGAGCAAAAACAAATAAAAAGGCATGGATCGTAAGATATAGGCGGTTACCTCACAGCTTTGTCTCCATTCAAACATACCCCCCAAAATGTTGTCTCCATTCAAACATAGCCCCCAAAATGTTGTCTCCATTCAAGCGTAGCCTTAGATGTCCATTCAAGCGTAGCATTAGATATTAATTTTTCAACTTACGCAAAGGCACAAAGTTGTCTTCATGCTTCACAATTCACATCGCCTAGTGTTCACCACATGTGAAAGTTGTTTGTATTTTCAACCTGCCTCCATTTCCTCATCCAAACAACATTCTGGAAGATAATTTTGCTCAATAACTAAATGCAAGAAATCTTCAATGACACTTTGTTACAAATCTAAACTGGAATTATGAATATTGTCTTATAAACTCCAGTAATTATGAATACTATTTTATAGTGAAACAAAACTATTTATTACAAAATTACAGAGCTAACAGTAATTTGCCTTTTGTTTTCTTTCATAACTTGTAGATTAATATTACATTTGTTTGTAACTAAAAATGTATTAATACTATTGGTAATGTTTTGTGTTTGCATCAGTGGATGTGAGGTCAGGAGATAGTTCAAAGATTGTCATACAAATCGAATTGGTTAGTTTGAGATTTGAGAGAATGTGTTTTCTCCTTTTTCCAAAAAAAAATTAACCATACATAGATAATATTGTACAGCCACTCAATACTAATCTATATACAATATATATATATATATATATAATGTGTGTATAACAAATATGAAAATATAATATGTGTGTAATATATATAGCCTGCTGTGGATTTAGAGACTTAGCGGTCTTTTGTCTCATCTTTATTGATACTTCCGTTTGAACTTTGAAGGTACGATGTTTTATTTTTCTGTCTTGCTTCTTTCTGATTTATCCATAAAAATAATATCGGCACAGTTCGCCTTACTTCGCGACTGTTTTTACTAAATGTGTATCTTGTTGATGGCTTTGATACAAACCTGATATCGTTTGGTCAATTGGTCACTGACAATCACTTGGTGGGACAAATCACTGATAAGCTATTGATTTTGCAGGACCGCACTACGAGGACGCTGATTGGAGCGGGTGAAAGAGAGAGAGAGGGTCTGTATACCTTTTGTGGCGTTGAGGCTTTGACGTCATTGCATACTCAAGTTCAAGATACTTCTGTTTTATGGCACCATCGCTTAGGTCATCCATCTTCTCGTGTGATCGGGTTGCTTCCAGATGTTCGTGGTGTTAGTAGTAGTAGTGAGCTTTTATT
>NW_006256547.1:4346654-4349910 GCF_000478725.1 Eutrema salsugineum | reverse complement strand
GATCTTGCTTGTGAACTGTGTAAATAGACCTTCTTAAGTAGATTGTGGCCAATCTGTGCAGGAGATTCAAAGACACATCAACATGGAAGACCGGTTCTTGCTCAAGAATGATGTCACTGAAGTAAAAATCTCTAATTTCCATCTAGTATATCATCAATTTTCATTCTTGGAATGAAAAAATACATTTTCAAAATCCTTTGCTCGTGCTGTTACTTATCTATAATAGATTTTGTGAATTTTGTGCAGTTGATCGGTAACACACCAATGGTGTATCTGAATAAAATTGTGGATGGTTGTGTGGCCCGTATCGCTGCCAAGCTTGAGATGATGGAGCCTTGCTCTAGCATCAAAGACAGAATCGCTTACAGTATGATCAAAGATGCAGAAGACAGAGGATTGATTACTCCAGGAAAGGTTGCTTTAAAAACCATATATAGAATCTTTCTATTTTTATCGTCTACAACTTTATGGAATTGACTTCTTGTTTATTTTTTATTAGAGTACATTGATTGAGGCAACGGGTGGTAACACTGGGATTGGTTTAGCCAGCATCGGTGCTTCAAGAGGCTATAAAGTAATACTTTTGATGCCTTCAACGATGAGCTTAGAGAGGAGAATCATTCTGAGAGCATTAGGTGCAGAGCTTCATCTAACAGATATGAACATAGGCATTAAAGGAATGTTGGAGAAAGCTGAAGAGATATTAAGCAAAACTCCTGGTGGTTACATACCACACCAGTTTATAAACCCTGAAAACCCAGAGGTTCTTATATACATCCCACCAAGATTCTCTGTTCTTTGAACCTCTCTGTTTCTCTCTCTGTTTTTATGGTCGGGATCCAAATTTGTTTTGTTTCTTGCAGATTCATTACAGAACAACGGGTCCAGAGATATGGAGAGATTCAGCAGGGAAAGTAGATATATTGGTCGCTGGTGCTGGAACTGGTGGAACGGTTTCTGGTACAGGGAAGTTCCTTAAGAAGATGAATAAAGACATTAAGGTACAAAAACCTCACTAAAGCCAACGAAAATAGTCAAAGAAAACAATGTAATTGCTTTACAATCTTGATCAAATAGGTTTGTGTGGTGGAACCTACAGAAAGTGCTGTACTCAGCGGAGGAGAACCAGGTGAAGTCAATAAAACATGATCTTCTCATAAGAGTTCTTGATTAGCTCTAAATGTGTTTCATTATTTGTAGGTCCACATTTGATACAGGGAATTGGCCCTGGTGTCATCCCAACCAATTTGGAGTTAAGCATTGTTGATGAAGTCATTCAAGTAAGTAGAAAAGTTCATATACTAATAGATCTTGAAACATCGTTCTGAGAAGTGCAATCAAAATTGATTTCAGGTGACTGGTGAGGAAGCTATTGAAACAGCCAAGCTTCTTGCCCTCAAAGAAGGATTACTGGTACACTCTGTTTAATGTGTATATAACTAGAAAAAAACAAAACAAAACCGGTTTATGATAAACGCAATTTATTAAACTGATATAGGTGGGAATATCTTCTGGGGCTGCAGCAGCGGCTGCGTTAAAGGTTGCTAAGCGGCCACAAAACGCAGGCAAACTCATTGTGGTAAGCAGAACCGGCCCTCGATCCATTACTGTAAAACAACCTTAGTACTTAAAACTATTAAATTATTTTTGAAAAAAAAACCTATTGTATAGTTAGTTTCTTCTAGAGTTAAGATTTAATATGATTGTTACAATACGTTATACTTGTTAATTTTTTATATAGTTTTATCAACACCTCAGGACCAGTCTTTATTGTAAACTTTGTCACTGAGGGACAATGAACTTTCATTTAACCGAAATTCAATCCCGGTTATCCACTTGCCTGCAGGTGGTTTTTCCTAGTGGAGGAGAACGTTATTTATCGACTGAATTGTTCGAGTCGGTCAGATATGAAGCAGAGAATTTGTCGATTGAATGAGTGGCGATGTGTGTTTCGGTTTTGTTCGGTTAGAGATGTTGGTGCAAGATTATAGTTTGATTATTTCAGCCAGGTCACTGTAAACTCTTTAAGAGGTTACATATATATTCAATGATGAATAAGGAGAGGTTATTCTTCATTAACTATTTCCACTGTTAATCCTCGGTCTTAAACTGTTATAGACGATCCTAATCTATCTTGGTATAGCTTCATCTCTTATCTGTCTTAGATATACTTTATCCATATGCAAAAACTTAAACAGTTCCATTCCAAAAAATAAATGAAAAAAGCATATCCGCAACTCGTGTTAATAAAATTTAAATTAGTGACTATTTTGTTATATTTATTTCGTTACATTATCCGATTCTGATCGTAATCGTATCCGGATAACATAATATTAATAATTTAATTAGAGAAGAAGACCGTAATGCTTTTTTATAGCTTTTAATATACTAGTGTTAGATGTTATCATCGCATTAAACAAAAAAAAAAGTGTTAAAATGTTATTTTCAATTACGCAATATGCCACAAACTCGTTTCCACACTTCAACATCGTGCAGTGTGCACCACATGTGAAAGTAGCATTATTCTTTTACCATATGTATAAATGTATTCTTAAATTGTATAGCCATCATAGACTAATATAAATACAGTAGTATATATGTCTGTGTATATATACAGTCTGGTGTGGATTTAGAATCATCGATTTTTAGTTTCAATCCTCTTCTTCATCGTAGTTCGTTTTAAGCTTTAAAGGTACGACATTTTTTTGTTGTTGTTGTTCTTTCAAATTTATTTGTTTTAACTATAAAAACAGCAGTTAAGCTCTGTTTCTGCTACTTTCAATTATCTGGTTTTTACTATCTCAAATCGTCGCTATAGACATTGCCATGTTCTTTGTTACTCATCAAATATCGTCTCTCTGTTCAATCTGTTTGTCCTAACTTCGGGGGCTCCATTCCAAATAATATTAATCCCAAGTGCCAAAATTTCTCCTGATTATACTAATAAATTGTAAATTAAGCAGAGTATTTTGCGGAATCTCAAATATGGTTTTGTCTCCTATCACTTCTTGACTTGAAATCTCGCCGATTTTGCATCTTCTATGGTTATTGGACTCTCATAGCTCCTCCACTTTGATCTTCAGTACCCAATTACTTGGCATATATTAAATCTGCAGGAGTTCCAAAGACAGACCAACATGGAAGATCGTTGCTTGATCAAGAACGATGTCACTGAAGTAAAAAAAAAACTCTCTACTTATTCTTTTTCTTTTTTTTTTTTTTTCTTTCTTGAATAATCTGCTTCTTGCTCCTTTGC